>NC_069504.1:196869455-197169455 GCF_027579735.1 Bombina bombina | reverse complement strand
CAACCATTTGTGCCATAATTGCACAAGCTGTTTGTAAATGATTTCAGTGAGAAACCTAAAATTGTGAAAAATTTTACGTTTTTTTTAATTTGATCGCATTTGGCGGTGAAATGGTGGCATGAAATATACCAAAATGTGCCTAGATCAATACTTGGGGTTGTCTACTACACTACACTAAAGCTAAAATTAACCCTACAAGCTCCCTAAAAGCTCCCTAATTAACCCCTTAACTGCTGGGCATGATACACTTGTGGTGCGCAGTGGCATTTAGCGGCCTTCTAATTACCAAAAAGCAACGCCAAAGCCATATATGTGTGCTATTTCTGAACAAAGGGGATCCCAGAAAAGAATTTACAACCATTTATGCCATAATTGCACAAGTTGTTTGTAAATAATTTCAGTGAGAAACCTAAAGTTTGTGAAAAAATTTGTGAAAAAGTGAACAATTTTTTGTATTTGATCGCATTTGGCGGTGAAATGGTGGTATGAAATATACCAAAATTGGCCTAGATCAATACTTTGGGATGTCTACTAAAAAAAAAAAATATAAATGTCAAGGGATATTCAGGTATTCCTGAAAGATATCAGTGTTCTAATGTAACTAGCGCTAATTTTGGAAAAAAATGGTTTGGAAATAGCAAAGTGCTACTTGTATTTATGGCCCTATAACTTGCAAAAAAAGCAAAGAACATGTAAACATTGGGTATTTCTAAACTCAGGACAAAATTTAGAAACTATTTAGAATGGGTGTTTTTTGGTGGTTTTAGATATGTAACAGATTTTGGGGGTCAAAGTTAGAAAAAGTGTGTTTTTTTCCATTTTTCCTCATATTTTATCATTATTTTTATAGTAAATTATAAGATATGATGAAAATAATGGTATCTTTAGAAAGTCCATTTAATGGCGAGAAAAACGGTATATAATATGTGTGGGTACAGTAAATGAGTAAGAAGAAAATTACAGCTAAACACAAACACCGCAAAAATGTAAAAATAGCCTTGGTCCCAAACGGACAGAAAATGGAAAAGTGCTCTGGTCACTAAGGGGTTAACTTAGAATGTGATTATGAAAGTTTTATTTTGAGGTATTGTTGTTAGAATAAATGTTAATGAGAGTGTCTGGAGGCAACAATACAATATACTTTTAGTGGCTGGCCCTCCATATAAAAATGATTGAGCACCCTGTTCTAAAGAATGGAGCATAGTGGGTAAGCTTTAGGAAATGAAGTCCTGAGAATAGCAATGGAATTGCAAAGATTGGAGAAGCTGATAAAGGGACATTAAACACTAAATCCAGTTTATCTATTTACAGTATGTATTTATTACATCTAGTCATGAATGGCACCATGTTGAAATATATATTTCCTTTTAATAAATCCTTCCTCACTGAGATATGCATGTGCATATGCCAGATTACGAGTGGAGTGCTATTCAGCGTTTAAGATAGAGTGTTTATTGCACTAGAAGTAAACTTTTTGTGCGCATTGAGTTGCACTCATATTACAAGTAGGTGAAGATGTGTAAAAAAGTGGCGCTATTTTAGCTTAAAGTATTATAAAACTATGGCTGCTGTTAGATATATGGAGCGATAAAGCTTGTAACTTTCTGATATATATTAATATGATCCTTTATAATTCTTAAATAGTAATACCCTATAGAATCCAAACTTGAATTAATGTTTCTGGTTTATTGAACAATAAGAGTAGTAGCTCACTGGATGAATAAATTTAGAGGAGTAACTTATTTAATTAATAAGGCTTAATTTAATATGATTTCAATAAAAATGCAATAACATATAAAATACAATTTATATTCAATGAATTTTCTTCTAAAGTAGTTGATCAACTTATAAAACAATTTAATAAAGCATATTATATACAATACAAGACTTTATGCAAGAAAAAAATTGATAAAAAATGGTATGGTAAAAACATAGGCAAAACAATTAGAGAGAGCCCGCTTTTTGGGTTGCAAAAGAAATTTTTCTTTGGTGTCTTATTTCAAATAGATGAATAAAGTACAAAGTCTATTCCTGAAGACAAAAATAGTAGATGTATAGTTAGAAAAAAGGTTGATGACAAAATAGATTTTAGGATTTTTTGCGGCAAAGGAATAGATATATATAGGTCAATTTTGTAAAATTCCTTCCACTATTTGATCCGTAAATAAGGTTTGCAGTCTTTTTTCAAAACTTGGTATTGAACATTTCAGATAACTCCTGAATATTTTCTGGCAACTCCTTATATATGTGTATAGCGATAATAGGGCTTTAAACTTTGGTGGCCAGCCGTTATTTAAAACTTTCTTTCGCTTAATGCAGTATAAGGAACAGAGCATTGTGTTTGCAGATCTTAATGCACAAATCTCAACGTATGGGGTATACAAGTATACAGCCTGCTATGCAGGTAATCTCACCCTCCAGCGTTTGTTGTCCAAGATCAGGTGCACTTCAGGACAGCACCGCTCCAGGTAGTAAATGTTGTTTGATTCGGTGTTATTCAGACTTGCGCAAGTCACCTCAAGTTAAACCGGTATTGGATTTTTCTTTCTGGCTCCTGCTCTTAGTACTTCAGTGTACGCAGGAAAAAGGGGATACACCTTTCGCTAGTTCCCGGTGGGCAGCTTTCTGCAGTCCTCCCGGAATATAGGTTGCGTGACCTCCCGGTTTCAATGGTAGTTTTTCAGTGGTAAATGGACACAGCTTTTCTACGCGTTTCACCCAATCTGCAGGTTTTTTCAAGATCCCGCAAAAGCCCGCAGATTGGGTGAATGCGTAGAAAAGCTGTGCCAGAAAGAAAAATCCAATACCGGTTTAACTTGAGGTGACTTGCGCAAGTCTGAATAACACCGGAATCAAACAACATTTACTACCTGGAGCGGTGCTGTCCTGAAGTGCACCTGATCTTGGAGAACAAACGCTGGAGAGTGAGATTACCTGCATAGCAGGCTGTATACTTGTATACCCCATACGTTGAGATTTGTGCATTAAGATCCGCAAACACAATACTCTGTTCCTTATACTGCATTAAGCGAAAGAAAGTTTTAAATAACGTCTGGCCACCAAAGTTTAAAGCCCTATTATCGCTGCCATTTTTTACGCGGTTTTGATATCCAATATACAGCGCCGCATATAAATGCGGCACGTATATTTCACCCTTCGGCCGCAATTTTTACTGCCAAAGCATAAGCTAACATAGAACCACGTCGCAAATCGGTATCACATATTCAGTGAAAGGACTTACGTGGCAAAAATTTAGACATTTTACTCCATTTTAACCTCGCCACACAAAGGCGGGGTTTGTTTTTTTTTAGATTAGAGATAGGCACTTCTTAATAGAGCTGAATGCCCTTTAAAGGGCAGCAAAAGAGCTTAAATGGACACTGAACCCAAATTTTTTCTTTCGTGATTCAGATAGAGCATGCAATTTCAAACAACTTTCTAATTTACTCCTATTATAATTTTTTCTTCATTCTCTTGCTTTCTTTATGTGAAAAAGAAGGCATCTAAGCTATTTTTTTTGGTTCAGACCATGGAAAGCACTTGTTTATTGATAGATGAATTTATCCACCAATCAGCAAGAACAACACAGTGTGTTCACCAAAAATGGGCCAGCATCTAAACTTACATTCTTGCATTTCAAATAAAGATACCAAGAGAATGAAAAGAATTTCATAATAGGAGTAAAATAGAAAGTTGCTTAAATTGCATGCTCTATCTGAATCACAACAGAAAAAAATTGGGTTCAGTGTTCCTTTAATACCCTATTAAGGGCAATGCCCATACAAATGCCCTTTTCAGGGCAATGGGTAGTTTATGTTTTTTGATGTTAGGATTATTTATTTTGTGGGGTTTGGTGGGTGGTCGATTTTACTGTTAGGGGGGACTTAGAATTTTTTTTAACTGCAAACTTTTAAGGGCTATGGTAGTTTAGCATTAGATTAGGGGGTGTTTTTTATTTTGGGGGGATTAGGTTATTTTCATAGGGATTAGGTTTAATTATTAAATTTTTGATAATTTTTTATTTTCTGTAACATTACATTTTTTATTTTCTGTAATATTAGCTTAATTTAAACTTATTTTTTTATTTTTAAAGTAATGTTAGGTTTTTTATTTTAATGGTAACTTTAGTATTTTTTAATTTAGATAACTCGGGTTAATTTAGGTGGTGTTAGAATAGGGGCTGTTAGGTTAGGGGACTTAGTAATTAAATTATTTATTTGCGTTGTGGGAGATGGTGGTTTATAAAAATAAGGTTAGGGAAAAAGAAAAGGATTTGTGACATTTAAGTCAAGTGTAGAATTATACACTAAATAATCAAATAGTAGTGGGAGTAAAATACACTTTATTTAACAAATATGCTTGAACAAACGTTACTTTGGGGTTGCTGGTAAGGGTTAAAGACTAGGGTATATTGACCTCCAGACTAAACTATTCAAAGTAAGCCTTTAAACCAGCCTTGTCCCATAAGTAATCATACAAGTAAAAAGGTGGAGTATATTAGTGGGCTATTCGAAAATGGGATTAGTCACTTCCATATTTCTGCATTACACAGCCTCTACTATATGTCACCCAAAGGATTAAAATGTATTTAGGGCTAGTGGACCCGGTATGCGTGTCTGGTCTGTGAAAATATAAATTAGGAGAGGTATAGCTAGTAGCAGGGTGTCAGGGGTTAGTCCTATACTTTACACATGTATTCACACATTGTATAAAACAAGCTATGCGCTCGAGGGCGTCCTACCTGCGTACTGCTCTGATTTAACAGAGTCAGACAATTTCTAGCTTATGTCCCTAATATTCTAAAAAATCACACATCAAGCATACAAAGCATTCAAGATCTCAATAGGAGTTAATTGGTTGTGACTTAGAATAATGTATAATATATAACAACCAACTCAGTATGAATGAATATATGTATTAGATACAATAAGGTATCAGATTATTCAACATGTAAAACTAAATAATTGGGCTACGAAGTAACCCTAAGTATTTACACAGCGTTAACAATGTATCAACATATTCAAGTGCTGAGATATCTATTGCAGTATAAACAGAAACCGCTGATGCTAAAGTATACGAGTGTTTGTCAGACCAAATTATTAGCCACGCTATAGAGCCGAGGCCACGGCCACCTAGTGGTTTCTGTCTATACCGCGATAGATATCTCAGCACTTGAATATGTTGATACATGTTGATACATTGTTAACGCTAGACCTAAGCTGAAACTGTGTAACTACTTAGGGTTACTTCGTAGCCCAATTATTTAGTTTTACATATTGAATAATCTACAAAGAGTAGAAAGAGGGCGCCACAATAGCGTGATACTGTCTGGATATGCAGGTACAAATAAAAGTAAGTATTATGCTTACCAAATGGTGTGGCACTGTGCTGTGTCCAGTGCAAGAAAGCAGGCTAGCACTTATCAGTGGCTAGTACACTGTGGAAGCCAAGCTCCAAAGGCACTTGTCCTAGTTATATCTTTGTATATGCCTCCTGTTGGCCGGACTCCAGGTGCTGCAAAGGTGTAGTCTTTTGTGTGTTGTTCAGTTGGTATTGATAAACCACAACACAGACAACTTCAAATAAAATGGCTTTTAATACTTATGACGCATTTCTCAACCTCAACCAGGTTGTTTCATCAGATAAAAAAGTGAATGCCATCATTAACAATTGTTGACAATTTATACACATTTGTGTGTCTAAAAGGAAGTTGTCATCAGATGTTCTAATCCAATAGAAATACATTTGTGTGCATTCAGCTGTGGAAACCAAATCAGGCTCCCAGCTGTTACAAATTGGGAATTTAGACAGAGTAACAAGGTTAAAATAATATTCTGAAATCTTTAACCTGTTGGTTACATTGTGAAAATAAAACATTGTTATCACTTTGTTTTCATTAAAAATTAATACATATATAACCTCACTTGATAGTTTGTTGTAATGGACACAATTTAAAAAAAAATATAAATAAAAATATGTTTGATTGTGAAAGGAAAAAGTGTATGTATATGAAAAATGGATTATCCATTAAATAATGAGAATCTGGAAAAGAGTATAAACTTTTAACCTGTTAGTTGCATTGTGAAAGTGGAAAATTAAAAACAGTGTTGTTATTTGGTTTTTGTTGAAGAATGATACTTATATAACCTCAATGTAGTTTATTATAATAGATTGATACATGTATAATCTCAATATATTAGTTTGTTATAATAGACACAATCTTTTTAGATTTAAAAAAAGAATATGTTTAATTGTAGAAATTACATAGAGATGTGTATGTATGAAAAATGGATTATCCATTGGACAGAGGTCTTTATATATACACATGCATGCACACACACGTGTATCCTCCCCCCCCCCCCCCTATATCTGCATACATGCGCATGTGCACACACGCTTATAGTTGTGTTATTTATAGTTATTTGTTTGGAAAATAATTGTTCTATTAAAAAGGAAAAAGATAAAGAAAATAAGGTATCTATCTTTCTGTGTATAGTGTATGTTAATTGTAATTAATAATTGAGGATCTATGTCTGGAATTTCATTTGTGAAATCTAATATTTGAAATAGAATGAAAAGGATTTTTAATTAGTATGGTACCTGATTTAACTCATTCTCAATTACTGTACAATAAGGTTGATTTCACCTTAATGGATAAAATCAAAATCATTGTCTGGGTGTATGGTTTTGCCCCATTGTTCCGAGGGTGTATTAGGCCTATAAATGTTAATGAGTGGTGTTTTGTTGAATTGAAATGAAGAAAAAATGATGTAAGAGAAAAGGGTAGTATGGGATTCTGTTATGTGCTATGTTAGATGGTGTTGAGAAAAAAATGCTATGTATTAATGTTTTTTGCAATTTTTTTATATATAATTAATTAAAAAGTGTGTCTGATAATGATATTCATTTGTTGTAATAGCTGTAGAAATCTATCAATTGAAGGCTGCTAGATCCAGGTTGGCATTCAACCCTTGTGGATGAAGAGTCTTCAGTCGATAGATCCAGTATGTTTCACGCTGTCTGAGTCTGATGAGTCTGTTGTAGTCAGAACTTTTTGGAATAAAATCAATGGGAATGTATTTGAAAACGTATGGATTTCCATTGTGTTTGGTTAGACAATGATTTGGTATGCTATGTTTGATTTTATTTTTTCTGGAATTTTTACAGTTGCGGTGATGTTCACCCCATCTGTTTCTCAGTTTTCTGGAGGTGCGGCCTACATATTTGATCCCTGATTTGATAATTTTACAAGAACCGCATCCTGTTTTGCCACATTTGTAAATACCCCAAAGGCCAAATAGTCCCTTGAGGTATAAGGCAAGCGGCCGCTCCAAACTCCCATGCCGGTCCGGACTGTGGCTCAGGGTGATGATGTCACAGACGCCGCCGAGGTAATGGCAAAATTAAACAAGAAGGTCATGCGGTAACTGGGTGCAATGCCTAGGATTGGCAATGAATCGATTGCCACAATGCAGCATATAAAATAGAAAAGGCAGCACCAGCATTAAATTAAAAAAAAAAAACTCAATTTATTCTCTTACAGGCAAAACAAGTGTGACATGGAAAGAATGTTCTTTCCATGTCACACTTGTTTTGCCTGTAAGAGAATAAATTGAGTTTTTTTTTTTTAATTTAATGCTGGTGCTGCCTTTTCTATTTTATATGCCAAATAGTCCCTTGTTCTGAATTGGATTTTGTAATGTTCTATTGGAAAATTTGTGTTTCACTTTCTTATTGGGAGCTAGCTGATTTCTGAGTGTGGGCACTCTTTTATATATGATTTTTGGTGTTTCTTTTACCAAATGTTTGAGAATGGGGTCCCTTTGTATTATATACCAATGTTTTTTTATAATGTGTTGTATTTTATGGAAATCAGAATTGTATTGTGTTATAAAGATAGTTTCTTTCTCTCCAAAAGGTGTATCTGTTTTGTTGATTTTTTTTTTGTCTGTTAGGATATCCTCCCTGTTTAGATTTTTTGCTCTTTCAAGGGCCCTGTCTAGTAAAATGGGGGGATATTCTTTTTCAATAAACCTATTATATAATACTTGACTTTGTTTCAAAAAAGTATTATAGTCGCTACAATTTCGTCTCATCCTTCGAAATTGGCTGTAGGGTAAATTATGTATCCAATTCCTGTGATGATTGCTATGATAATTTAGAAAACTGTTGCTGTCAACATCTTTAAAATAAGTCTTGGATGTGATGTTGTGTTCTTCTAAACTAAGGATGAGATCTAGATATTCGATATTTTGTGTCTGAATATTGGCTGTAAATTTAGGCCCATATCATTACAGTTTAAATGTTCTATGAAATTGTTGGCTAACGATAGATCTCCTTCCCATAAAAAGATCAAATCATCTATATAACGGCCATAGAAGACCAGGTTCGCCCCAAAGTTTGCTGAATAGATGTATTTTTCTTCAAAGAAACCCAGGAAATGGTTTGCAAAACTTTGGGCGAACCTGGTCCCCATGGCCGTTCCCTTAATTTGTAAGTAGAAATTGTCTTGGTATATGAAGTAATTATGCTGTAAAATAAACAAAATGCTCTCTAAAATAAAATCACATTGTGTGCTTGGCAAATATATATCCTTATGAAGATAATGTGAAATTGCTAATAAACCTAAATCATGCGAAATGTTCGAATATAAAGAACTGACATCACAGGTGATCCAAAAAAGATTTCTATTGTTAATATTGATTTTCTGTAAGTGTTGTAATAAATAAGTGCTGTCTTTGATGTATGATGGTAAAGTGACTACATATTTTTGCAGATATTTGTCTATAAAAAAAGGATAAGTTGTAAGTGAGATTTCCAATTCCAGCAATGATTGGGCGTCCTGGGGGATTTGTTTTGTTTTTGTGGATTTTGGGTAGATGATAATAGTGGGCAATACCTGGATTTTGTACTTTTAGAAAATCTCTTTCATTTTTGTTCAAGATTTTTTAGGTAAACCCTTTTTCTATCAGTTCTGTATAAGGCTGTAGAAATTTGTCAGTGGGATCTCCTTGTAGTATTTGATAATATTCTTGATCTCCTAAAAATCCTGTCTGCTTCCCTAATATAATCTGCCAAATCCTGGAGGAATATTCAGCCGCCTTTGTCGGCGTCGCAGATGATGATATTGGGTTATTTTTAAGACTAGAAATAGCCTTTTGTTGGCTTATAAAACAATATTTTCTTTTTTATTCTTTGTCCTCAATAAATTGTCAAAATCTTCTAAGACCATACTGTGATACAGATCTATGTGATCCTTTCCTATATTAGTGGGATTGAAATTGGATTTATTTTTTACATCAGTGTGTATAAAACCATCGAACAGATGATTGGTAAGATCATTAGTTTCTGAATATAGGCAAACTAAACTATTGTTTGTTTTTTTATAGACAAATATCTGCAAAAATATGTATTCACTTTACCGTCATACATCAAAGACAGCACTCATTTATTACAACACTTACAGAAAATCAATATTAACAATAGAAATCTTTTTTGGATCACCTGTGATGTCAGTTCTTTATATTCGAACATTTCGCATGATTTAGGTTTATTAGCAATTTCACATTATCTTCATAAGGATATATATTTGCCAAGCACACAATGTGATTTTATTTTAGAGAGCATTTTGTTTATTTTACATCATAATTACTTCATATACCAAGACAATTTCTACTTACAAATTAAGGGAACGGCCATGGGGACCAGGTTCGCCCCAGTTTTGCAAACCTTTTCATGGGTTTCTTTGAAGAAAAATACATCTATTCAGCAAACTTTGGGGCGAACCTGGTCTTCTATGGCCGTTATATAGATGATTTGATCTTTTTATGGGAAGGAGATCTATCGTTGGCCAACAATTTCATAGAACATTTAAACTGTAATGATATGGGCCTAAAATTTTTCGGCCAATATTCAGAGACAAAATATTGAATATCTAGATCTCATCCTTAGTTTAGAAGAACACAACATCACATCCAAGACCTATTTTAAAGATGTTGACAGCAACAGTTTTCTAAATTATCATAGCAATCATCACAGGAATTGGATACATAATGTACCCTAAGGATGAGACGAAATTGTAGCGACTATAATACTTTTTTGAAACAAAGTCAAGTATTATATAATAGGTTTATTGAAATAGAATATCCCCCCATTTTACTAGACAGGGCCCTTGAAAGAGCGAAAACTCTAAACAGGGAGGATATCCTAACAGACAAAAAAATCAACAAAACAGATACACCTTTTGGAGAGAAAGAAACTATCTTTATAACACAATACAATTCTGATTTCCATAAAATACAACACATTATAAAAAAACATTGGTATATAATACAAAGGGACCCCATTCTCAAACATTTGGTAAAAGAAACACCAAAAATCATATATAAAAGAGCGCCCACACTCAGAAATCAGCTAGCTCACAGTAAGAAAGTGAAACACAAATTTTCCAATAGAACATTACAAAATCCAATTCAGAACAAGGGACTATTTGGCCTTCGGGGTATTTACATATGTGGCAAAACAGGATGCGGTTCTTGTAAAATTATCAAATCAGGGATCAAAAATTTCAAATCCACAACTACCGGTGAGAATTTCCAAATTCCTATTTTTTTCAACTGTAATTCATCTTTCACCGTTTACCTTATGGAGTGTATATGCGGCCTCCAATATGTAGGCCGCACCTCCAGAAAACTGAGAAACAGATGGGGTGAACATCACCGCAACTGTAAAAATTCCAGAAAAAATAAAATCAAACATAGCATACCAAAATCATTGTCTAACCAAACACAATGGAAATCCATACGTTTTCAAATACATTCCCATTGATTTTAATTCCAAACAGTTCTGACTACAACAGACTCATCAGACTCAGACAGCGTGAAACATACTGGATCTATCGACTGAAGACTCTTCATCCACAAGGGTTGAATGCAAACCTGGATCTAGCCCAGCCTTCAATTGATAGATTTCTACAGCTATTACACAAATGAATATCATTATCAGACACACTTTTTAATTAATATATATAAAACAATTTCAAAAAACATTAATACATAGCATTTTTTTCTATCAACAACCATCTAACATAGCACATAACAGAATCCCATACTACCCTTTTTCCTCTACATCATTTTTTCTTCATTTCATTTCAACAAAACACCACTCATCAACATTTATAGGCCTAATACACCCCTCGGAACAATGGGGCAAAACTCATAACACCCGACATTGATTTTGATTTATCCATTAAGGTGAAATCAACCTCATTGTACAGTAACTGAGTATTAGTTAAATCAGGTACCACTTACTAATTAAAAATCCCTTTTCATTCTATTTCAAATATTAGATTTCACAAATGAAATTCCAGACATAGGATCCTCAATTATTATTTACCATTAAACATACACTTATACACAGAAAGATAGATACCTTATTTTCTTATCTTTTCTTTTTAATAGAAACTAATTATTTTTCCCAAACAAATAACTATATATAACACAACTATATGCGTGTGTGACACATGCGCATGTATGCAGATATAGGGGGGGGTACATGTGTTGTTGCATGCATGTGTATATATAAAGACCTCTGTCCAATGGATAATCCCATTTTTCCATACATACACATCTCTATGTAATTTTTACAATCTAACCCTTAATGACCACAGCACTTTTCCATTTTTCTGTCCGTTTGGGACCAAGGCTATTTTTACATTTTTGAGGTGTTTGTGTTTAGCCTGTTATTTTCCTCTTACTCATTTACTGTACCCACACATATTATATACCGTTTTTCCCCTCGCCAATTAAATGGACTTTCAAAAGATACCATTATTTTCCATCATATCTTATAATTTACTATAAAAAATTATAAAATATGAGGAAAAAATGGAAAAAAACACACTTTTTCTAACTTTGGACCCCCCAAAATCTGTTTACACATCTAACAACCACCAAAAAACACACCATGCTAAATAGTTTTCTAAATTTTGTCCTGATTTTAGACTATATCCATGTTACATGTTCCTTTGCTTTTTTTTGTAAACTATAGGGCCATAAATACAAGTAGCACTTTGCTATTTCCAAACCATTTCTTTTCAAAATTAGCAATAGTTACATTAGAACACTGATATCTTTCAGGAATCTCTGAATATCCATTGACATGTATATATATTTTTTTTAGTAGACAACCCAAAGTATTGATCTAGGCCCATTTTGGTATATTTCATGCCACCATTTCACCGCCAAATGCAATCAAATACAAAAAATCGTTTACTTTTCTCAATTTTAGGTTTCTCACTGAAATTATTTACAAACAGCTTGTGCAATTATGGCACAGATGGTTGTAAATGCTTCTCTGGGATCCCCTTTGTTCAGAAATAGCAGACATATATGGCTTTGGCGTTGCTTTTTGGAAATTAGAAGGCCTCTAAATGCCGCTGCGCATCACACGTGTATTATGGCTAGCAGTGAAGGGGTTAATTATGTAGCTTGTAGGGAGCTTGCAGGGTTAATTTTAGCTTTAGTGTAGAGCTCAGCCTCCCACCTGAAACATCAGACCCCCTGATCCCTCCCAAACAGCTCTCTTCCCTCCCCCACCCCACAATTGTCCCCGCCATCTTAAGTACTGGCAGAAACTCTGCCAGTACTAAAATAAAAGGTATTTGGCCCTTCTTTTTAAAAAAAAAAAAAAAGAAGCATATTTACATATGCTGATGTGTAGGATCCCCCCTTTAGACCCCAACCTCACTGATCCCCCACCAAACAGCTCTCTAACCCTTCCCCTCTGCAATAATGGGCGCCATCTTGGGTACTGGCAGCTGTCTGCCAGTACCCAGTTTTGTAAAAAATGTGCCTTTTTCTTTAAAAAATACCCTTTTCTGTAGTGTAGCTCTTCCCCCCCCCCCCCACCAAGACCAACCCCCAACCCCTTCCAGGTCCCTTAGATTATATTGTTAATATAATATTTAAATAGTGTTTTTAACTTTTTTTTTTTCTGTAGTGTAGCGGTTCCCACCACGCTCCCGCCCATATGCACGCGCCCGCCACCACCCCCCTGTGCACAGCAAGGCGCTCCCATGCGTGCTCCCGCCCCCGATCCCACCCCCCTCCACTCCACACAGAGCATCGATGGCCGCCCACGCCCACCTCCCACGTAAGCTCCCACCCACCACCGATACCGGCCATCGATGTCCGGCGCAGAGAGGGCCACAGAGTGGCTCTCTCTGCATCGGATGGCCAAGGGGGGTTATTGCAGGATGCCTCCATAACGAGGCATCACTGCAATAACCGGAAAGCAGCTGGAAGCGAGCAGGATCGCTTCCAGCTGCTTTCCAGACCAAGGACGTATGCCACATGTCCTCGGTCATTAACTGTATTTTTTTTGAGGATGTGTGGCGTACGTCCTTGGTCGTTAAGGGGTTAAAGGAACACTG
This sequence comes from Bombina bombina, assembly GCF_027579735.1. Classification (NCBI taxonomy): domain Eukaryota; kingdom Metazoa; phylum Chordata; class Amphibia; order Anura; family Bombinatoridae; genus Bombina; species Bombina bombina. The sequence goes on along the minus strand of NC_069504.1, from coordinate 197,156,023 downwards.
TACCCAAAAAAAAATTATTTGTGATTCAGATAGAGCATGCAATTTTAAAAGCAACTTTCTAATTTACTTCTATGTCAATTTTTCTTCGTTCTCTTGATATCTTTATTTGAAAAAGAAGGCATCTAAGCTGAGGAACCAGCAAATTTGTGGTTCAGAACCATTGGACAGCTATTGTTTATTGGTGCTGCCCTGCAATCAGCAAGGACAAACCAGGTTTTGTCACCAAAAATGGGCCGGCATCTAAACTTAAATTCTTGCTTTTTCAAATAAACATACCAAGAGAATGAAGAAAATTTGATAATAGGAGTACATTAGAAAGTTGCTTCAAATTGCATGCTCCTATCTGATTCACAAAAGAAAAACTTTGGGTACAGTGTCCCTTTAAACATATTCTTTTTTTTATATCTAAAAAAGATTGTAAGTTATAAGTTTATAAGTTATAAGTATCATTCTTCAACAAAAACCAAATAACAACACTGTTTGCAACTAACAGGTTAAATGTTCATACTCTTTTCCAGATTCTCATTATTTAATGAATAATCCATTTTTCATATACAACACTTTTCCCTTTCACAATCAAACTTATTTTTATTTATATTTTTTATAAATTGTGTCCATTACAACAAACTATCAAGTGAGGTTCTATATGTATTAATTTTTAATGAAAACAAAGTGATAACAATGTTTAATTTTCACAATGTAACCAACAGGTTAAAGATTTCAGAATCTTATTTTAACCTTGTTACTCTGTCTAAATTCCCAATTTGTAACAGCTGGGAGCCTGATTTGGTTTCCACAGCTGAATGCACACAATTGTATTTCTATTGGATTAGAACATCTGATGACAACTTCCTTTTAGACACACAATGTGTATAAATTGTCAACAATTGTTAATGATGGGCATTCACTTTTTTATCTGATGAAACCACCTGGTTGAGGTTGAGAAATGCGTCATAAGTATTAAAAGCCATTTTAATGTAAAGTTGGTCGTGTTGTGGTTTATCGATACCAACTGAACAACACACAAAAGGACTACACCTTTGCAGCACCCTGAGGTCCGGCCAACAGGAGGCATATAACAAAGATACAACTAGGACAAGTGCCTTTGGAGCTTGGCTTCCACAGTGTACTAGCCACTGATAAGTGCTAGCCTGCTTTCTTGTACTTGGTCACAGCACAGTGCCACACATTTGGTAAGCATAATACTTACTTTTATCTGTACCTACATATCCAGACGGTATCAACGCTTTTGTGGCGCCCCTCTTTCTACTCTTTGTATTTTAAACAGTTGTCCTATACTCTCTGGGATCAAAGAGGAGCAGCTGATTCACCATACCTATTAGGAGGATATCTTTATTCCTTCAAAGTTACCATCAGCTTATGGACATTTCAGCGGGACTAATACGGTAGGGCCCTGATCTACTATTTTCAAAGTATTTCACCTTGTTTTACATTGCAGTGTGTTATTTTTTTCCTTTTATAACATCAGCGCTCTTTTTTATCCCTCTATTAGGATACGTTCATATGAATAATCTGTTCAAGCATATTTGTTAAATATAGTGTATTTTACTCCCACTACTATTAGCATGGTGGGTTTATGGCTTAATAGATTTAATAGTGACTTGCAATGTGGGTTAATGGTTGGATTAGGGGTTAATACATTAGGTAGTTTGTGCTGTTGGGGTTGGCAGATTTAGGGGGTTAATAATTTAATTATTAGTTTGCGATGGGGGTTTGATGGCGGATTAAGGAGTTAATAGTTAAAATTAGGCATATTGCGTTGTGGGGGGTTGTCGGTTTAGGGGTTAATACTTTTATTATTAGTTCCGATATGGGTTTGATGGCGGATATAGGGGTTTTACCTGTCGGGTTTATTTTTTGGGAGGCGTGAGTTAGACTTTTACGGGATATTTGATTATACATTTTATATTTTCTTAGGCGCCGGAAGTTTCTAAAGTGCCGTAAGTCACTGGCGACTCCAGAAATTTGTATTTCCGCACATTTCGACATAACGCTAGTTTATCCGACTTACGGCACTTTATAAACTGCCGGCGCCGTATATGTAGTACCCCCGATTTTCAATGTGAAATTAACGGGTGGTGTGGGTATCAGCGATAGGGTATATGTAAACAGATGTAATATGGTCAAATATGGGTACTAGAGCTGGATTTTAACACATCCATGATATAAACTAAAGGACCACAAGTTAAATATGACACACCCAACATATATTTATTAACATATTATTTAATCAGCTGATTTTTGTTGGGGTTCCTTAAAGGCACATGAAACCCAAAATGTTTCTTTCATGATTAAGACAGAGCATACAATTTTTAACATGCTCCTCCTACCCCTGATCAAACTCACTCACTGTAGCACAAAAATAATAAACAATAAATTATTATATATAATAAATTTATATCATATTAAAGAAGAAGATACAGGTCTGTGAGAGCCAGAAATCCACACCATTATTTTCCCACCATACATAGCAAATAAATTATTTCCAAATCAAAACAATGTGATTGTCTGGATTTGTTTCCACATTTTTGTCTCTCATAGTTGAGGTTTACCTATGATGAAAATTAAATGCCTCTCCTCATCTTCTTAAGTGGGAGAACTTTGCACAATTGGTGGCTGACTAAATACTTTTTGCCCCACTGTGTATATATATATATTATCGTTTTATTTGTTCAGAAAAAATGGATCTATGAGCCGTAAATTTAAACAAAACAGGAAAATTAGATTAGCAGTTTCTGCCAGTTTATCATTCCTTACTATAATGATCGCCATATACGCCATTAGGTATTTAAGCATATGCCTGTTACACTAACTGTGTGAGACAAATTGTCATCAGCTTTAATATAACCACAAGATATAATTCACAGAGGCAATGGAGTGTTATAAATTTCACATCTGGTGCCTAAGTATAGGTTAAAAAATACCAACCAATCCTCTAGAACACTTAGAACACCTACAGCCAGCCCCTTAGTTCCCATCTGTGAGATTGCTGAGACACCTTTCATTTTTATGAGTGAGACTTTATAATCAATATGTCAATATATTTTACAATTACTAAAAGATACCTAAATCAAATTCCAAGGGAGATTCTGAAGTTCTGCAGTAGTGATTATTTGTCTTCACAGGTTTTTTTTGTTTTTGTATTTTTCTTTGAGAAATCATGTACAGCGTGATTATTTTTTCATGCTTGTCTTTTAAGGTGACAGGCAAAATGAATAGTTTAAAAATATGTTAGATTGGGGGGAGGAGCCAACTCTGTATGCGAGAACGTGGCATAATCTAAAAGCTCCTGCCATACTATTATAAAATGCAAATTTAATGACCGTTCTAGCTCAAATATGTGGACATTATTGTAGAACAGAGAGCCCAGAGGACCTACACAATTAATTTAACAGTGAGCCATAATAGGATTAAAGGGATCTCATGACCCTGGTGTGTATACGGACGACAACAGATCCTGGTGAGCAGCCATCTTGCGGCCTGTGCAGCACTTGATGTGGAGAACGGGACCGGCCAAAAAATCTACTGCTATTACCGGTTTAGGCTAGGTGACCACTACAGTATTTAACGATGGAGGCTCCGGAGCGCATGATGGAGGAGATACACAATTTTTTAGATGGCTGCCGGGAGGTGTTTGAACATCCATCTGTGCTGGCACATCCGGCAAGTGGGCGAGCAGCAAAAGCATTGGAACACGCTACCTACACATTTCTCCCTTTTTAATACTTTTAAGATAGAGCCGCTGAAAGTGACCAGCACCGTGTACAAAAAAAGACAGACACCGCTGACAAACCGACTACAGCTAAATGCTTGAGCTCCTTCAGCGGACAGATACAGCGGGACAGATTTACTGCAGCGAGACACCATGCGGGTGCAATATTTATGGTGGTGGACATGCCCTCAATCAGTAATGGAGCTACCCCACGGTCATCATCGCTGGAAGCAAATCTTGGGTGAGGGGGAAAAAGGTCTTTGCGGGGCAAGAGCCTGAGATCAACATACCAGTGAATTTTCAACTACGGGGACCCCTAATATGGCGGGCAGAGACACCTTCTCCACCAAAACTAGAGAATCTTCTTCTTACCAGGTAATTGCGGAGTGTGAGGAGGGGCAACAACACAACTTCATCTTTGATTCCTGATCACTCCCCTCCTGAGATTTTGAGCTCAGTAAATGGTCTCTAAATACATATTGGAATAGCCTCTACATGTTCATGTGCTGGATTCCCAATTACACATTAATTATCTTCATTGAAATCCACATTAAGTAATTTTAAACACAGAAGTGGTTTACTGCGGTATTCTCACAATATTGTCATGTTAGTATTTTATTTATCTAGGGACTTCAGTGTTGTCTCCTGCATTATCCTCTATTGTCAGTTCTAAACTCCAGTGGGACTTGCAATAACTCTCCATGAAAATTAGTATGATTGCATACAGTATCCAATCCTGTTTCTGTAGTGGTGATAGGCATGACATGTTTCTATGTATATACAGTTCTCTTAGATAATAACCTCATGTTATTAATGTTGTATTAGGTGATAAGGCTTGATTTGATGCTATCCGGCTTAGTATTATACGTGTTGCCCTCTTGTTGTAATACTCTTTTGTTGTCTAGAGCAGGTACCTGTTGGGGGGTATGTGGCCCGTACCCAGACAACAGGGACAAGCGCAGTTTATAAAATAGAAAAAAAAATTCAATGTTGTAGTGTTGACTACAATTGTCTTTTCACACTGAGGCAATGCTACCTTTACAGAGAGACCCTAGCCCTCTATTACATCTGAGATTACACACATTTTGATCTCCACCTTTTAAGCATCAGTACGAAATCAGTTATAACACAGCAAGCCCACTAGTATCCTTTGTTTTATGTAGGCCCTACAAGAATTATTCTTAAACGCTGAACAGCTGACCTTATATCTCTCCCCCTCCCCACATATAGTTCACTTACAAGTTTCGATTTTAAGTAAAACCTCCTCTACTCCAGATGTACAATAGTTCAATCTTTTAGTCCTTGGCAATCCATCGCAATTAAACCACCACCTCGCCCCCCCCCCCTCATGCAATGAGCCTCCTAGATTAGGAGGACTACATATGCGGTTTCTCTTGCCTATGCCGCAGTCTCAACTACTCCCTTAGTATTTATTCTTACATAATACCATAGTATTGAATATATCTACTCTACCTAGATCAGCAGGACTGATCATTAGTACTTATAGTAAAAAGTGAATACAGCGCCAACAAGAGGCCAAGGGATAAATATACTCACAGAGAGATAAAGAAGATTATTTAATGAACCATGTTAAAAAGCATCAGTAAAAAATGTAAAAAACATATATAGATAAAAATTACAAAAACAGGAATATCTTGCAGGAGCGGCTAAAGCTGATAATTACAATAAAAACAGAGATAATCACAGGTGATCAGTGTGAGTGGTACACCAGATTAAGAGTGTAAACTAGTGAAACAGAATAAGCCTAAGTACAACTATAACAAGTGCATCAAGTAAGAAATTAATTAACAGTAGTACAAACAATAATGTTCAAAAAATAGTGTGTCAGAAAATAGAAAAAATGCACTAGTCTTGAGAAAGGCCCTTTTTTGAGGGCAGAAACGCGTTGACATATTGGTAAGCATTATTTTTAATCTTTACTTCATTCTCATATTGGATACACTATGTTTCTTTTTTTCAGGGACACTTTTTAGGATACCATAGGAGCAGCTGACAGGTGCTAGGATCCAATCAGCTACTTCAGCTACCACACTCAGGAATTTGGATCTGTTAAAGTAACTAATATTGAAGGAACCAATTTCCTCACTTTCACCTTGTTTTTTCATCACCCATTTTTTTAATTTTTTTGGGTTTTGATTGATTGACTTATTTTTGTTCTTCACTAACATTTGTTGATCAACTTTTTGGAACACTTTTTTGGAATATATTTTTTATGTTTTGCATATTGTGTATTTTATTTAATTATATCTTTACCTCACTGGATTAGTAGCTAGCATTTGTTTTATCCATTTGCACTCACTTACTATTTGACTCTCTTTTTGCACTGCAGTGCATTTTTCTATTTTTTGAACATTATTGTTTGTACTATTGTTTATTAATTTCTTGCTTGATGCACTTGTTATAGTTGTACTTAGGCTTATTCTGTTTCACTAGTTTACACTCTTAATGTGGTGTACCACTCACACTGATCACCTGTGATTATCTCTGTTATTATTATTTAATTATCAGCTTTAGCCGCTCCTGCAAGATATTCCTGTTTTTGTAATTTTATCTATATGTGTTGTTTTTTACATTTTTTACTGATGCTTTTTAACATGGTTCATTAAATAATCTTCTTTTATCTCTCTGTGAGTATATTTATCCCTTGGCCTCTTGTTGGCGCTGTATTCACTTCTTACTATTTGTGCATATTTTTTGGAGGTTGGTTAGGATCTCTGTTTGGATACAGCTTGGGGATTACCTTAGCGCGTGTACACTACCCCTTTTTTCACTATTGATCATTAGTACTTACCAACTAAACCTTCAATCCTGAAGCATCTCTCAGTTGCCTTCTTTAAGGCCACTGAGATTAAGACAAAGCCCATAAGTGTCTCAATGTCCTAGCTTGAAGACTTCACTACGGATTCTATTTATAACTAAGGGAGTTTATATCATGATATATATTATATTATATACTTTATATTATATTCTATACTTTATCAGTTTCAAGGAAGGTGATACTTACTCATTAAGAAAAACTGAGGTTGATTAAATGTTACCTTGCTATATGTGCAGTATTACAGTATGAACATCTCACAATGTTATATATCACAATGACCTTGTTGATTGTTACCATCCGTTTTATGCTGGCCGTATATGCGGCAATTTTGTACTGGCTCAATAAAAATATATATATAAAAAAAAAAATTCTGGTCTCCACTCCAAATGTGACTAAACCTACAAATATTTTTAAGACCAGATTTCTATAATTAGTTTGAATGTTCCTAAGAAGTTGGTTATTAGATCTGGACTTTGATTTTTCTTTAGAGAATACATGAGGAGATAATATCTAAACCAACAACCCCTCCCCAAAAAAAGAACCCACATATATTTAGGAAAGCAGCTAAGCAGCCAAGCAGCCATAATAGGTCATATTATCACTAATATTGCTCACAGTGCATAAAACCAGATTAGAAATGTCATCTTAAGCAAACACATTGATCTTATAAGAACCCATCAATAATTTACCTTGTAATGGGTTGTCTAATATATTTAGAAAAATTGTGTATTATGTAAATATATCAGTCTGGCATTCAGGGATTAAGTGTGTGAAAAGTGATCATTCCAAATTAAACTTTTTTTTTTTTTTAATTATTGGAAATATATAAATGGGATATTTAAAAATTAAGCCCAAAATATAAATATGGCTTATGATTAAGAAGCTGTGACCTAGATATTTAAATAAATTGTATAAAAGTAATGTTCAGCTATGTCTTGTGATCAGTTAAATTTACGCAAAAAAAAGCATTGTTTAACAGCTCAAGTTTTTTTAGTTTTTTTAGAAAAGTAATATTTTAAAACTATACAAAAGCAAAATCCAGTTACAAAAACTTAAAGGACTATTAAATACAACAGAATTATGTAATCAACGAGTGCACAATAAAAAGACAATGCGGTAGCACTTACATTTAATTTTAAATTAGCAGTATGTACGTATTGGGTACTTGTAAAGCGTGTCTCAAGGCACTGCTCATTTTATCGACCTCAGAAGTATGAAAGACTGAGTGGACCTCACCAGGGATCAAACCTGCAACCCTTGGGTTGCTACAGAGCTCAGCCACAGTCCATTAGCATGCTGAGTGGTAGATTTTTTTGTGACAAATTTCAAAATGGACTTACATTTTCTGGCTCCCTGTATCATGTGGCAAATATCAGCCATTCACAGGTGCATATACATATACACTGTGAACTTTTGCACATGCACAGTAGGAGCTGGTTACAATTTTTTTTTTTTTATAATCAATGTCACTTCTGGTTGTAATCCCCTGATTATTTTAAATGAAATTATTTTTAATCATTAGATCAATTATAATTATCCGATAAGGGGAGAGGTGCTGTTTACTCAATATCAATTAGAATCAGTAGGAGCTGGTGCGCATATAAAAATACTCTGCTTATTTTCAGAATACTCAATCTGAGTAATGAAAGTCTGACATTAGTGTCCCTTTTTTAAGGAAGTATTGATGGTGACTGCAAATGTTTAAAGGGACAGTCTACTCCAGAATTTGTATTGTTTAAAAAGATAGATAATCCATTTATTACTCATTTTCCAGTTTTGCATAACCAACAGTTACTGTATATTAATATACTTTTTACCTCTGTGATTACCTTGCCTATAAGCCTATGCAGACTTCCCCCTTATCTCAGGTCCTTTGACAGACTTGCATTTTAGTACTGACCCAAAAATAACTCCAAGGGAGTAAGCACAATGTTATCTATATGGCACAAATGAATTAACTCTGCCTAGCTGTGAAAACTGTCAAAATGCTTTGAGATGCGAGGCGGCCTTCAAGGACTTAGAAATTAGCATATGAGCCTACCTAGGTTTCGCTTTCAACAAAGAATACAAAGAAAACAAAGCAAATTTGATGATAAAAGTAAATTGGGAAGTTTAATTTTGACTAGACTGGTAATTTAAATACAATGTTTTTGCTTAACCAAAATATAAATGTATGCCATGTTGCTTTGATAAGTTCTTCTAACTAAGTATATAACTAATATACTGTACTTCAACCTTACAGTAATTTTATTGTAATCATAATTTAATATTTAGATGATCCTATTTAATTTGTGTAAACAATTAATTGTCAACAATCATGTTAATGAACATTTGAACTGAGCATGCACAAATAGTTTAACTTTGACAAAAAGCCGTTCAATTAACCAAAATTTTCCACTTAAAAAAAGCAAAAAATATGAAAAAAAAGTGTAGAATATAGGTCTAAATATCCTTTGCAAAGACTTCTGGAAATTAGTTTTCTGACTAATTGGAATAAACTTGTAGTTCTTCAAAACTGTTTGGTTGAGTATACTTTGTATTGATGTTTTCCACAGCTAAAGCATACCAGGAAACAATTCACATGTTAAGTTTAATTTCTTGAATTAGAGAACAGGGTGGAGTGAGTGCACCTTAAAGTTTCAACGAAATGTGATTTTTAAAAGTGATTTTTTAAAAGAGCTCAAACCCAACATTAAGACAAAAGTTCCTGTAAACAGTTGTCAGTGAGATAAATAATTAGAACAAGTGAGGGGAGCTATTATAAGTCTAAGGATATGTAAATATGTATATGCTACTGATTACGTAGAATAAGATTGAGTGTCTATGTAAAGTGTATAATATATACTTGCAATTAGTGTAGAACAATGCTATGGGGTACGTTTTGACTGGAAGAAATAAATACAGTTAAGCGTTACTATGTAAGAATAAACAAAATTATGTAAGAATATAACCTAAAACAATGCAGGAATAGAGCCTAAACAATGCCAAATTTAAATGAGTACGTTTTTAATACAATATTTTGCGAATAAACAAAAATTAATATTTGATATTTAAAACAACGTTGTTTAAGATTGGATACAATAATAAATCATGTGAGCTCAAACAATGATTAGTTTAAAAGGAGATCAATCTTTTTATAAAAGATTACTTTGTTATAAAATGTCTCTGATGCGATAAAATTAGTGTATCACTGGGGGCGGAGCCTATGCTTGGAGCGGCAGGACGTGTTTTGGAGAAGCTCCTGCTTGTACTTTATAAACTTTGCTTTCTATTTTCAACTAAGAAGAACTATTCTACTAAAGATTGTTTTCTTTGGGAAGCTAAGACTGTCTACCTAATATATCTGAAGTACAGGAGCGATCGACTGACACCCTGACCTATGTTATCCAAGTGAGCTGCGCACACTGCTTGTGAATAGCGTGGCTAGGGCTGCCGCATATACTTCCCCTTCAGACCCTTGGGTCTAAAAGTACACAGATACGATAACTCCTACAATCCTTACATTGTTTGGTATTTTGTGAACCAGTTAAAGGCAGTGAATAGAGCTGCTTCACATTGTCTTTACGCTTAGACTGAGAAAGATCGGAACACTTTACATAACTTCAGCACTATATATGAACAAGGGATCTTAACAGAGACTTTCACCTATTAAAGATGGCGTCTGGCGTTAACAAACTACTTGAGGCTATGACGAGCTTGTTAAATGAGCATCACGAGAAGTTAATACAAACCTGGACTGCCGAATGGGGTAACCTTAGCGCACTAACTAAGCAAATTGGGCATCAACATTTGATTCCTGGAGAGTTGCTGGAGAAACCCGACAAAGCTACAAGTGCTCAGGATCTCACCCTAAGGTTGCCAAACCTTCCACCTCAAACCCAGGCCTCGGCTACAGTAGCACAGAATTGGAGCTTACCCGTGAATACTCCCCTAGCTAATAATTCAGACGGTGGTCTGGACACGAAAGTGTTAAAAATATACCCCTCCATGATGCAACCGAGAGAACCGGAAGCTGATGCTAGCGCTGGCGCGGGTGTTACAGCCCCTGGCCAAGAGATGCCTTACCATACACTGAACCTCAGTGTTATAATCGTAATGTCCCAAGTTCTCAGCGACTGGAGGTTGACTATAAGGGAGCAGAAACAGTCAGGGGTAGCGCCGGATTACCATTTGATACTCACTAAGGAGGGGACACAGGATGCGGTGGAGAAAGGCCCCTTTACAAACCATAATCTTTTCCTGAAAAGAACGGCCTCGCATGGCGGTGCTTCAGAACAGGACTCCCTACAAGGAACTTTATGCCTGCTTTTTGACCCTGGGGGCACATTTTATTCTCACCAGCCTTTGGATCCCGGGGGCTCTCAAGCTCCAGAGGTTGAGTACAAGCCGGAACTGAGACTTGCTAATCCTTCCTAGGTGCATAGTTATGCTCATACGACTTGCTATAGAGGAAGGAAAAGATATAGATATTGCGGTCAGCAGCAGGGTATTGTATTTGTATAGCAGATTCATGAACGCTTCTGTATATATGTATTACACCGATGTGGGATTTGATTTAAATAAGTAATTTCGTTTAGACTTGATGGACGGCTCTAAAGCCGGTATTGGGTAAGAGATTAACCGGGCAGTCATCAGGGTCAATCTATGCCAATTTCTCCCACATTAATGACCGCTTGCAAACATCTATATATTAGACTCTCAGAATGTGGGACATTGAATTACTGTGCCTTAGACTGATTTTGAAAGGGTGAAAAGCAAAGCTCTAGGCATTATATTTCCTAAGAGTATTATTTTAAAGCTCCTGTTCTGAAAGTTAGGAGTTTCTGAGTTTATTTTTATAGTTTATGAAATTGGCAACCTACATTACCAATGTTTTTAATGTTGCAGGAAGTTTTAGATTCGCTTTATATATATATATATCTGTTCTAATTCAGATTATGCAGTTTATTCCACAGAGTTGGTTTTTGTGGAAGGATCAGTTTCATACATGTAGTAGTTATGCTGCAACACTATTTTAAGTATGGTCATTTTTCCAACGGACTGATTAATGTACCTTGCTTTGGACTATATTACCGTTTCTTTTTACTACACTCCACATGGTTAGAAAGTTTAGACTCACTCATTACAATTTACCTATGTCTCTAGTTACTTTCAGTATCACCATGCTCAACTTCGAATGCCCTGCATTCTGGCTATGGAGCTGCCTGTCCATATTCTGGAGTGAATCTCCATGCATGTGCCTCTTAGAAGAAAGTAGGAGTAGATTGCGATATATAAGTGTAGATAAGATGCTGGTTCCTTCATACTTATTGCTAGCCAGGCTGACTATATATAACATATTTGTTGATCCCTAGAGTATAATACCTGGCTTTACTACCTGACAGATGTATGAATAGTGTAACTTTAATTTCCCTGCTGTGGGGTATGGGGTCCGTGCCCGCACGGCAGATCTAATTTTCTTATATCTCCTACTAATACAGGCTAATATCTATAATTCAGGTTTGCCATACTAGGGTATTCCTCTGTTGTTTAGGGAATATGATTCCATAGTTAGGCATAGAGTACTATAAAGCCTCAGTGTCTAATTTAATTACTTATCCTTAGCTAGTATGAGGTTATAATCTAGCTTCATGAGAACTATCTAGAATACTATTACTACTAACCACGTGGGACCACTAGGTTTTAATACGACAGTTCCATTGACCATTACATAACCTCCATATAATATATCTTACTCCTTAGCGGGAACTAAATATGTATGGACACAATCTTATTGCTGAAATTGTTTGGTCTTTGTTTGTCTATATTTGAGGTCCTTGGCGTTGTCATACACTGGCCCATAACTTACACTGCAGGAGATCACTAGCTAGTCTGATTTAATGTACCTACTATTTGTGTATGTGTTTCTCTACCTTGCTTAAGTTATGTTGTTTATGTTTTTATTGTTTAGTTTAGCGGTATTTATCGTCCTTAATAACATGGTTCTTATATGCTCAACTCGGCACAACTTTTTGTTTAAAGCTATAAGTGCCCTTTTTTGAGGTTTATATGTTTGTGCACTCTCCCTAGGGACTCTGAGGTTCAGAATTAGTTTTACTGCCCATCACTATAGTGGCCCTCAGCTGCACTGTTACATTTATATATGTATTTATTCAAATGTTTAATGTCACTTAGTATATGATAAAGGACACTAGAATTTAAAGCCCAGATTTTCTTATATAATAGTCATTTTCAATATGGCCAGCTCTAAATGCGCCCCCCCTTTTATATAGCTTACTGGTTAAGCCTAGGGGCACAGACCCCATATGTAACTCCTAATCTTGTTTAAAAAAATGTTTACTAATAGTATGAATTTGATATATCCCCCCTTACCCTTTAAATTGAGGTAGTGATCATATAGATCTTAAAGATGTTTACATATGGGCAATTGGTATGTCTACTTATCCGTACATAACCTGTTAGATGTATGTTTTGCAACAAATTTTATGTATATTGTTTGAATGTTATCGCTTGTCTGTATGCCCTATTTTAAACCTCAATAAAAATTAAAAAAAAAAAAAAAAAAAAAAAAAAAATTAGTGTATCACACTGCAGTGGATTATTGCTAACATAATTTAAAGATGGTAAGGCTCCTCCTAAGTACTCTTAGGAGGAGCCTTAGACTGACTGTTTATTTACCACAGCAAAAAGATGATGAAGAGATCATCTATATACCTGTAGTAGTGCACAACGGCTTACAGCTACAGACTTTAGCAACGGCTTTCAGCTACAAACCTTGCAACGGCTTTCAGTTGCTAACAAGCTCACTAAGATTAGTCCAACTTTGGAACTGTAAAACAACAGACTTGTCAAAGAGTGTATCCCACACAGAACTACATCACTGGGATTTCATCACCTTATGAAGGTTGAACAGATAACATCATATTACAAGATCCACAGCTATTACTAATAGCACTTCTTCATCACGGGTATTGCTAATACCTCTCCATATCTTCAAAAGGAACGCTAAGAACGGATATTTTAGTAACAGAGAACTTCCCAAGCTGTCAAATGTGGTCACACACGATATCTTAACTTGGTTGCACTTTGTAAATATAGCTCTTGCATGCACATAAACAGTCTATATGTAGCGGAGTGAATCTCCCAATGTGATGTGGAGCACTACACACACCCGCAGTAAACCAGACCAAAGGCATCCACTAGAGCGGAATAGGGTGTACCTTATCACTCACCCTTCTGCCGGTGTCTGACGCTGGAGAACAGCCACTCATCCTGTGTGTAGTTGTGGGAATCAGGAAAAGCGCAGCTCCTATCTTCAGCGTGTGTCCGCCATCGCTGCTGCCACTCCAAACATTTCTCCCAAACATGCTGGGGTCTGACGTCAGCGTAGAGTAGAGGGGGTGTGTGTGAATCCTCCAACCACTATTCGTAATAGCGGAGCTTCCAGACTTCAGCTGTATCAGTGCAGGCCAATAGAGAACCAAGTTCGGGTACTGTCTCTAATAGAGATTGCAGGAGGGATTCCTTGTAATCCCAAGTGAGGCAATAAACAAAGAGAAGCGCAGCCTCTAGTAGATAAAAGTAAACTTCTTTGGGGGACTTCCGGTGGGTGGGCTTACAAGCAGCAGCTATGGTGTGGAGCTCCGTAGTGATTATTTGATATAACTGCTGTTTTCCAGGCTTCTGGGGCCCGAATCTGCTTTGCCCTTGACGGATATCGTGTCTGGGCACTATAAGGATAGGAGAATATCAGCTTCCCCCACCGAGGTCCCAAATCTACCTAACTTGAAGAAACAGTGTGATCTCACGGCGATCGCGGCGGCCATTTTGGCGCGAAGTCACAGGAGTGAAGAGTGAAGGAGACGCTCCGTTATCTATATCCCCGGGTAACTATGGGTCTTGGCTGAACCTTGCCTAGACTAAACCTGCCTGCCACACGACTGAAACCTAAGGGATTGCTGCACTGACTCCGGCTGGAAAAGCTGGTGAACGGGCCCACGTGGCGCAGCCAACACGCAGTGCTGTGAGGGGAGCGGAGAAAGTTACGGTTCCGGAGGCATCAGGCATTACCGCCTCTTATCTACCGCAGTCATCGCCCCACAACAGAGGTACCCCTGCCAGTTACCTGAAGGTCTGTTAGTGCTGGCGGCGCTCTCGGCTGACGACGCTCACAGAGGAGAGGTGATGGTGAGCGGTGGGACACGGCCATAAGGGAATCTGCAAAGGTGGCAAAAAAGTTATCCAGGTAACAGGGGTGACTAAGCAGAACTGGCAGAGAGACATAGTGGGGACCTGGTGCCCCTAACACTTAGATCTGGCTGGGAATGACTACATCTGTGAAAAGGTATAGCACAGTCTTGGTGGCATGAGACAACATGGAAACCTGATACAGGTGCACTTTTATAACTAGGATCTCTGGAACTCACAGCTTTATAAAGAACTACCCCTACAGTGTAAAGTGTGAGAGGAGTACACAGAGAGATAAGGAAACACCAAACCCTCACTACACAGTATGAGACTACTGATGTTGTTGGCTGAATTGCAGGCTTTTTTTTTTTAATTAAAGCACCCTACTATTGATTTAAGCCCATATAGGACCTTTGATGCTTCACGTGAGTTCATTCTATTTGTATTCATGCAATAACTTTGAAAGACTCACTCCACGACACTGGTGACTCAATATTTGCTTGCAATAAAACTAGCCACTGTTTCTGGGCTTTTAGCTGGAGCTGCACAAGCTAAATGTTGACATTAGCCCCTTTTTTGTATGTCTGTATGTGATGCTGGCTTAACTCATCATTGCTTTTCACAGAGACAGTAATACATTCGCAAGGGAGCATTGTGGGGTGGTGATGCTTATGGGATTCCTCACTGTATATATTTCTGCAATATTTGTTCTCTATATATGGTAAACTGTATGCTTTTCTGTTCAGCCGTAGAAGGTGACACACAGATTAACCAGCACTTTTTTTTTTTTTTTTGGTGATTTTGTGCACAGAGTGTATTATTGGACAGTTGATGTGAAATGTATTTTGCTATATTTCTGCACTGAATGCTTCTCTTGTGTAAAAACAATGTTTATGTAAGAGTCTATAGGTTAAATTGTCTTTGCTCCCCTGCTGGTGCTGTATTCTATAGAGACAGGGGTGTTAGCTTAAAAATCTTTCTGTTTTCTATTGTACTGCAAGATATTTGTTCAACCTGCACGCTAGAAATTGAGGATTTGGTAGTGTATGGAGAAATTCTTAATACCAAACAAAATGGCGAGTAGGAACAAAAATACAGACCGCAGAGCTAAATTAGGTTCTGACGTGGGTACCCAGGCCTCCTCCTTTGACCCTATACAAGAGGGCCATGTCTTAGACCCACACCCCATAGTCAAACAAATATCCACCCTTTTTCTGCCCAAGATAGAAAACCTTCAGAAGGGGGTTGACACGCTTGCAGAGGAAGTAAAACAGTTTTCGGCAAGAGTGTCAGAGGTAGAGGGAAGGGTATCTGACCTTGAAGACACGCAAGCTGTGAACTCCAATAAAATTGTAGCACTGGAGAAACACACAATAATTCTGCAGCAAAAAATTGATGATCTAGAAAATAGATCACGGCGGAATAACCTCCGCTTGCTAGGTCTGCCTGAATCTATTAAAGCAAACGATATCCTGAAATTTGTTGAAGTCACTCTCCCCTCCTTGTTGGGGATTCCCAGTGACACCCTGGTTCATAGTGTAGAGAGGGCGCATAGAGTAGGCCCAGAAAGATCAGCCCTAGACCGCAATGCACAAGCAAGGCCTGTAATGATAAAATTCCTACACTTTCAGACCAAAATGGCAATACTTAGAGCGTATAGAAAGATGGAGGAAGTTTCTTTTGAAAACTCTAGGCTCTTGCTATTCCAGGATTACTCTGCAGATTTAATGAAACAACGCAGAGAGTTCTCAGCACTCTGTTCTAAACTACATAGAGAGGGCAGACAGGCCTATCTACTTTATCCTGCTAAGCTGAAAGTAGCCACCTCTAGAGGTCCTACATTTTTTGATTCACCAGAAGCAGCACAGGAGTTTTTGGATGCAGAGGATGGCTCCAGGAGCCCCAGAAATGCCAGGGGAGGGGAGGGTTAAGGGGAGTCTCTCTGCTGAGAACAAGATGGGATTCTTAATGTTTAGATTTAATTTCTGGCTTACATGGCTAAAAAAAAGTTAAGAACACACTCAGGACAGAAGTGTTGTTGTACCTGTACACAGGACATGGGTTGGTTCAAATGGTTATGGTTTATACCCAACCCTCTGTTAAATAGGAAATGTGATGTAGTAACCTTTCGGAGGGTAGATATAAAGTTTTGCATAAGTTGGTTACAGTTTATGGTTTGGTTGGTGTTCTGCAAACTGCTAATTTGCAATTGTAATAATGAAAAGAAACGTGTCTGCTTCCTACCAGTCATGTTGTAAAATATGCCCTAAAATGGATTCTGATGACAAATTTGTGTTTTTCCTCAGCACAGCAGTCAAACTTATCTGGCTGGTGGGGCCTGGCGAGGAGGTGGCGTGCCAAAGGGCTGAACCAGGAGCCTGTACACACGCCAAGGAGGTATGTCAAGGAGGTTGTTTTTTTTTTTTTTTTTTTTTTTTTTCCCTCCCTTTTCCCTCCCCCCCTCTTTCCTATCAGACTCAGTCCCCCTCACCCCCTTTTTCTCTGCGCTCCCTGTCCCCCTCTCTATCCCGTGACATATACTATGCAGCTCCCCCTACCCAGAATCATGTATATACACATAGGTCCTAGCCTAAAAACCAAGATTTAATCTATATTCCTGGAATATAGGGGGCATACATTCCCCTATTAAGAGGAAGTCAATTTTAACCCACCTTAGGAAAAAGCGCGCAGAGATTGCATTCCTGCAGGAGACACATCTTTCAGATGTGGAGCATGATAAGTTGCGGACAGACTGGGTGGGGAGGGTGGAATATGTTTCATACAAATCAGCAAGTAGGGGGGTGGCCATACTTTTTGGTAAGCAATTGGAATATGAAGTATTGGATATACTGAAAGACACAGAAGGCAGATATTTAGTTGTGCAGATTCACGTCCTAGGAAAAATCTACACATTGTGTAACATCTACGCCCCGAACCAGAAAGACAGGAAGTTTTGGGACACCATAGTGACCACACTCACGCCTTACCTAGGCACACGCATCATAATAGGCGGGGATTTCAATCTGGCTCCAAACCCTCACTGTGATAGGCTGAGGGACCCCACTAGATGCACAGATGGGAAACTGCCCAAGGTGCTGGATAAATTTGAAAAAGATATCTTTGCAAGGCTGGGAAACTCTTTGATGTCTTTGACATCTGGCGTCAGCACAATCCTGATGGAAGGGACTACACCTGTGTCTCACTGGTGACCCCTTCCATGTCGCGTATTGATCTCTTTTTGATCTCTAACACATTAGTCACTCAAGTGATTGATACAAAAATCGGAGAAGTTGTTGTCTCGGACCACGCCCCCATAGCTCTTTTTCTGGACACAATCCCCAGAATGTGTCACAGACGCACTTTAAGATTCCCTAAATACTTAATGAACTCCCAAGAATTCCAACATTACTTAGTACACTGTTGGGATGACTACAGAGCTAACAACATCCAACATTTAAACACACCAGAGTTATTCTGGTCGACGGCCAAAGTTGTTCTCACAGGTAACATTATTGCTTACCTGGCACGTCGGAAAAAGCAATGCGTGGAGAGAGTCGAACGGTTGCGTGCCGACTTAGCAATTGCCTATCGCGACTATCGCACCGCCCCTTCCACTCAGAAATATTGCAAATATGTTAGTGCTAAAGAGGAGTATGATGCGCTTCTTGCGCATCAAGCCTCCCAGACGCTTCTACGTACTCGAGGCAAGTATTATCGTTACGGAGATAAATCCGGAAAACTTCTAGCAACGCTGGTAAAGTTGCCCACGTCCTCTAGAAGCATTGCTGCAGTGAGGGTGGGGGGCAGGGTTCTCCGAGATTCTACTTCAATAGCGGAGGCCTTCGCCTCGTACTATTCCTCCCTATACTCAAGTGAGCTCCCCTCTGGCACGGAGACAAGGGATAGATTCTGGGAGGCTATCTCCCTCCCCAGGATTTCAGAAGAGCAGTTGACCAATTTAAATGCTCCCATAGAGAGGGAGGAAATTGAGAGAACCATCATGAACATGTCACTGGGCAAGGCACCAGGCCCTGATGGGCTGCCGATTGAATTCTACCGCCTGCTTAAATCGCAGGTAGCTCCGACTCTTGTAGATCTGTACACGGGTTACTCTAGGGAAGACAAGATCCCTGCCCCTGAATTCTTAGCAGCCTCTATCACGTTGATTCCGAAGGCAGGAAAGGATAGCCTGTTGCCCGAGTCTTATAGACCGATCTCCTTACTAAACTCGGACTACAAGATCCTTACCAAACTGTTTGCCGAGAGGCTGAAATTTATCCTACCTAGCATTATACATGAGGACCAAACAGGCTTCATGCATGCGCGATCGTCAGTGGTCAACATGCGAAGGGTTCTACAGGTAATCCAGCACTTTTGGGCCGGATCTCGAGATGCCAGGGGGGTGGACAGACCGGAGGCCTTCCTGCTGTCATTGGACGCGGAGAAGGCCTTCGATCGCGTGGAATGGAGTCATCTACTTGACACCCTGACCCGGGCCAACTTTTCCGGTCCCTTCCTTACCCTTATTCAAAATCTCTATCACTCCCCTCTTGCAAACGTACTGGTGAACAATGTCCTGTCATCTAGTTTTCAGCTACACAGAGGGACTAGACAGGGGTGCCCATTATCACCACTGCTTTTTAATATAGCACTGGAACCCCTGGCTATCAAATTACGGCAAGATTTCCCAGGCATTGACATAGCAGGAGCCCCACAGCATCTGGCGCTTTATGCAGATGATATGCTCCTCTTTGTACAAGACCCCCGGGCACATCTACACAATATTGTGACAGATCTGACTGACTTCGGACTTTTTTCGGGCTACAAAATAAATGTACAAAAGTCGGAAATTCTCTGGCTTAACAAAGTAGCAGGCCCTGACGTCAAGTACCCCTTTATGGTGGCCAAACATGATATCACATACCTGGTCATCAAGCTCTCAGCTAATCCCAACAAACTATATGCTAATAACTTGACCCCTATCTGTGCTAAATTACAAGATCAGATGAATGGTTGGAAAGCCCTGCCGCTCTCTTTATCTGGGAGAATCGGCCTAATTAAAATGGTGGTTCTTCCTAGGCTACTGTACCCGTTACTCATGCTCCCACTACTTCTGAGCAAATCGGATATTAAACTCTTAAACACAGCGGAAAAAGGTCTTGTTTGGCAGGGAAAGAAACCACGGATTTCGAGGGATAAGCTAAGCATGACTCTTCTTAATGGAGGGTTAGCCCTCCCAGACTTTAGACTTTATAATTGGGCCGCACTGGTCCGCTTGGTGGTAGACTGGCAGGTGGGCACACATCACTTCTGCCGACCGAATTTGGAGCAAGCGATACTGGGGGATGTGTCTTTGGCTTACCTTCCACATGTTGCGGACACAAAATCCTTGAGGGCCTTGGGCCTCAATGTGATGTTCACAGACCCACTGAAAGCTTGGCAACTGGCGCATAGATACCTGAGCAGGGATTGTCGTGCCTCATATTATCTACCTATCCGAAAAAATCCAGACTTCCCGGCGGGATCTGAGACCCTACCTTTTAGAGTCTGGGAGGAAAAGGGGCTGAAGTCACTTAAAAATTTGATGGACCCCCTTACTAGAACAACCAAGACATTCGGAGCTTTGCAGAGGGAATATGACTTGCCCAGAACTCACTTTTACGCCTTTCTCCAGGTACGCCATTACATGGGAGAGCTGGTGAGAAATAACCGAGATTTCTGGGAGGGCTCGCCCTTTCGTCTCACTCAATCACTATATGCGATGGGCAGGTTCTCACTTTCGGAAATATACCAAACATTTCTGCAGCATCGCCTTGTTGGCCTCCAGCCATCAATATCAGAGGGGTGGGCCAGAGAGGGACTGGTGGGGGTCACATGGGTAGAGATAAGAAACAGTATGGAAAAAACAAAAAGGGCGACACTATCAGCAATGTATAGGGAATCCCAGGTACGCTTCCTACATAAAGCCTACTTCACACCAAGGGTGATGGCAAAATGGATGCCCAACTGCCCGAATAGATGTGTTAAGTGTGCACTGGTCAACCCGAACCTTTTGCATTATATATGGGAATGTCCACCGGTTAGGCAGTATTGGGGTAAAATCCAGTTCTGGATGAAACAAAAGTTACAGATACAGCTTAACTTACAACCTGAAACTGTTATATTTCTGAATTGGGACAACAGTTATGGACAGTATGATTCATTGCTTAGCTTAGTTATTTTGGTGGCTAGAAAGCACATACTAAAACAATGGATATCAAAAGTGGGTCCTTCCTTCAAGGGTTTTAAAAACCTGTTACAAACCCAGCTGTTCATAGAACAAATGGATGTTAGATTTGATGTACTACACAGGTTGAGTTTATTTTTGCGCAAATGGCGCAGGCTTCTCCTAACCTTTGAACTAGAGATACAGAGGCTGATTTTAACGCCATTTAGGGACTCTGTGATCTTCATGGAAGACTCCTTAAGGGGTGACTGGGAACACCTGTTCCGTGGAGGAGACACTAGATAATCAGCATGATGTCCCATGGTCCCCCCCTGCCTCTATATGACGTATCCTCCTCTTTCATCCCGATACCGTCCTACCCCCTCCTCCCCCCATCCTCTTTTTTTCCCTTTTTTCCCTTTTTTTTATTTATTTTTTATTTTATTTATTTTTCTCCTTGGCCAGGCCCCACAGCCAGCATGGACACGACCGCAGACGCGGTCCCTCATTAGTAGTGATATGTTTATGTTTAGTTAGGTAGAGTTAGTTAGTTAAAAGTTTTACAGAAAAAAGTTAAGAAAATGTCTAGGAGAAATCTGCACTGATAGTAGTATCCCTTTTTATGACTTAATCGTGTACCTGCACAAACTAGAAAAACCTGCCTTTAGATTGTTGAGACGGAGATTATTCTACATTGTATGGTCCTTAAATAACAAAGCAGGTGATAGAATGGTTGTAAATGACTGTAACGTGTGTTTATGAATTTCTGTACACCAATGTATATGTGTGCTTTTTTTTTTTTTTTTTTTTCTCCTTAATAAAAATGATATTTAAAAAAAAAAAAGTAAATTTCTTTATTCGTTATAGGTAAAATTCCAGCAGCTGGAAAACATGAGACAAGGTGCAGGGTCTGACTAGTTTCGGCTTGTGGCCGTAATCGTATACCTAGCACACCATAAAACAAACTTGATTTAAAAAGGATTCATTACTCTCTAATTGGTTAATTGACATAAGGGGTGGAATTCGAGTTTACAACATTTAACACTTGGAGTACTATGAATAATCACTTTAAACAGAACAGCACATACTTTTCTACTCAAGCAAGACATCAAACTTGCATGTGAATAGTCATTTGAAAAAGCATTGTTGTACATATAATTTCAAAGATTTCAGCCAAATACAGAACATAAGTAAATAAATAAATAAATAAATAAATAAACAACCTCCCCACTCAACAGAAACTATCCTTAAAAATATTATAATAAGTTGCTTGCCAAGAAAAGGAAGGGATGTCATAGTACTATTCCCCTTTATAACTCCTATTAGTATCTGGTAGCAAAAAAAGAATTATATAATTAGTAAGAACAATACATTCTGTATACAAAGGGGTGATAACAGAGAAGTTCCTCTCTTATATATACATACATATAGAACTTTCCCTAACACATGGATATTTAAATATCTTATATTGCTGTAAGACCATATAATGTGATTATACATGTAGATGGCTATATAACCTGCTGCCCGGTTAATATTGTGTACTCTAAATAAGGACATGTTAATACCTGACTATAGTTGTAACATACATAGATGTCTCCCCATATGTATTATTCTCGTTTCCAGTAGATGTATAGGATGAGTGTATATGTATAGAGAACAGAATTAGATCGAACATATATGCATAATACAACTGATTCAGTAAACAAAAGACTTATGAATTTATACAGTTGATTAACAATAACCAATCTCAGTATTAAGGGGTATCGGCCGCAGGCGGACAATGAAACATGTAAAGGGCATCAAGTGGACCAAGGGTGGCAGAGGGCCCCAGACACAGAAACACCAAAGCCAAGGAGTTTAAAAATATATGTTTTTAGAAATGCAATATTTCTAATCAACTGATATTTATGATAAGCATGCTACCAATGATTAATTAGGTCAAATTCAGAGTTATACCCTTCTGGTGTTTGTGTCCTCAATTTAAATATCCAAAAGGTCTCTTGCTTGGCTAAAAGCTTATCCTTGTCACCACCCCTAGGGGGTCTTTTAATAGCTTCAATAGCTCTCCATTTGAAAGTGGTAACATTACAATGATGTGTTTCTATAAAGCGTTTGGAAAGTGCTGAGCATGTCACTTTGTTTTTGATGTAGCCTAGGTGTTCCCTTATTCTGGTGCGTACATCCCTACTCGTTCTACCAATGTATTGGTGATGATGTTGTGTACACTCTATTAGGTATACTACATAAGATGTTGAACATTTTATGAGACCTATTGTTTCAAATATTTTATGTGTGGTACAAGAATAGAATTCTTTGCCTTCAACCAAATAGTCACAGGCTTTACATCTTCCATCGCCACATTTATATGTTCCCTGAATGTCTAGCCAAGAGCTGCGGCGTTTAGTTGTTGGCAATTGTGTTGGAGATAGAATGTTCCCTAGGGTTAAATTTTTGGAATACACACATTTAAAACCCTTATCTATCACTTCCTTCAATGCCCTGTCTCCATGAAGTATCGGAAAGTATTTTTTTAGGATAGCACAAATTTCATAATATTCAGTTGACTATTTCGTGATAAACATAGTTCTATCATCCATAG
This sequence comes from Bombina bombina, assembly GCF_027579735.1. NCBI lineage: Eukaryota > Metazoa > Chordata > Amphibia > Anura > Bombinatoridae > Bombina > Bombina bombina. The sequence goes on along the minus strand of NC_069504.1, from coordinate 197,132,460 downwards.
CCTTTCTTGGTCTGCGTTCCAGGGCCTCCCGCCTCCCAACCTTAGCCACTTCCTTAGCCACGTTCCTTACCATCTCCGGCCGGTACCCCCTTTCGATTAGTCTGTTAACCAAACCTTTACTTTCGTCAATGTAGTCACTTTCAGAACTACATATCCATTTAGTACGTAATAGTTGCCCTTTAGTTATTCCTTTAAAAACATGCCTGGGGTGTGAGCTCTTGTTGTGTAGAAGTGTGTTGCCTGATATTGGTTTCCTATATAGTTTGGAAGTAATCACACCTGTTTTAGGGTTACCTATCAAGGTTACATCCAAAAAATTGATAGATATTTTGTTCCATTCACTGGTAAAGTGAACTCCATTGTCACAATCATTCAAGTACTGTAAGAAAAGATATGCATCCTCTCTATCCAATGACCATATTATTAACAGGTCGTCTATGAACCGTTTATAAAGGGAGATATGCTTTTTGAAGGGGTTACTATCCGCATAGACAAAGACTCTCTCAAGCCACCCCATAAAGATATTAGCATAGGAGGGGGCGAACTTCGCCCCCATGGCTGTTCCCTGTCTCTGCAGATAGTAAACCCCCTCAAACATGAAATAATTGTGCTCAAGTAGGTATTTAGTAACTCTCAGGATGTATAGTGTAGCATCACTATCTATACCATACATTGGTTCCAAAAAATATTTGATGGCATTAATTCCCATATCCTGAGGAATACTAGAGTAGAGGGCCACCACATCAATGGTTAGCCAACTGGATTTGTGAGACCATGTGGTATCCTATATCATCTGTAGAAGATGGGTGGTATCCTTTATGTGACTGTACAGTGTTTCTATAATGGGCTGCAGAATGGCATCAAGCCATTCTGACAAGGGCTCCAGAAGGGACCCTATGCCAGACACTATAGGTCTACCCTTTATGTCAGTCAATCCCTTGTGGACTTTGGGTAGATGGTGAAAAATGGGGGTAACCGGATTGCTCACATAAAGATATTGCATGGTTTCTCTATCCATAAACCCCCAATTCACACCATCGTCCAACAGGTCATACAATTCCTTTTGGAATCTTCTGACCGGATCATGTGTTAGTGTCAAATATGTATTAGTGTCTTCAAGTTGCCTTAATGCCTCAGCGACGTAATCATTTTTGTTCAAGACTACAACACTTCCCCCTTTGTCTGAATTTTTAATTGTTATTGACTTGTTGTTTTTAAGTTTGCTAAGGGCCTCTTTCTCTCTAAGAGATAAGTTATGTGTAGTAGTCCTGTTTGTCTGATGTAGTGTCGTAAGATCCTCAACGACACGCTTATGGAATAATTCCAGTGCCTGCCCCCTACTTTGGATGGGATAAAATTGAGTGGTTTCTTTAAACCTGGGAAATGTAGGTCTAGATGTATATGGACTGGGATCATTAGATTCCGTGTATAGTTCCTCCAATGTAGTTATATCACAGGCCTCTAAAAATGTAGGCCTAGTATTTCCTTGATTAGGTAGAACTAAACATGGTTCCAATGGTGTAGGAGTCATGTTACCATGGGCATTACTTTGTGCATTGAAATGTTTGCGTAGTGTGAGTTTTCTGATGAATCTGTTAACATCAATGATAGTATTGAAAAGGTTGAACTTATTGTCAGGGCAAAAACCAAGGCCATAGTTGAGTACTTTTATTTCCGTATCATTGAGAGGATAAGATGAAAGATTAATCACACTATTTACTTTGGGCGATTCATTGCTTTGTTTTCCCTCAGAGTATATCTGTGTTGTCTGTTGTGTGTGTTCTTCCCTCCCCCTGTTGGTGGCTTCAGGGCCGACCGAAAAACCTGTACTTGTTCATTTGCTTTGGTGTTACCTGTGGTTTTATTGATAACTGTATTATCATGTGTAACACCCCCTGATTGTTTCTTGTATGTGGCTTTAGGCTTAGCCCCTTGACTTATTTCTTTTGATATATCCTCTCTAGTCACATTAGTACATGTTATAATGGGTTCATTAGGGTCCTGCTCTGAGTGCCCTTGCTCACAATCAGATAGTGAATAGTCTTCTCCTGATGTGGATGCAGCCCATGATGATTGATCATCATCATCAGTTGTATCCATCTCCACAATTGTTGAGGATCTTACGACACTACATCAGACAAACAGGACTACTACACATAACTTATCTCTTAGAGAGAAAGAGGCCCTTAGCAAACTTAAAAACAACAAGTCAATAACAATTAAAAATTCAGACAAAGGGGGAAGTGTTGTAGTCTTGAACAAAAATGATTACGTCGCTGAGGCATTAAGGCAACTTGAAGACACTAATACATATTTGACACTAACACATGATCCGGTCAGAAGATTCCAAAAGGAATTGTATGACCTGTTGGACGATGGTGTGAATTGGGGGTTTATGGATAGAGAAACCATGCAATATCTTTATGGTTACCCCCATTTTTCACCATCTACCCAAAGTCCACAAGGGATTGACTGACATAAAGGGTAGACCTATAGTGTCTGGCATAGGGTCCCTTCTGGAGCCCTTGTCAGAATGGCTTGATGCCATTCTGCAGCCCATTGTAGAAACACTGTACAGTCACATAAAGGATACCACCCATCTTCTACAGATGATAGAGGATACCACATGGTCTCACAAATCCAGTTGGCTAACCATTGATGTGGTGGCCCTCTACTCTAGTATTCCTCAGGATATGGGAATTAATGCCATCAAATATTTTTTGGAACCAATTTATGGTATAGATAGTGATGCTACACTATACATCCTGAGAGTTACTAAATACCTACTTGAGCATTATTATTTCATGTTTGAGGGGGTGTACTATCTGCAGAGACAGGGAACAGCCATGGGGGCGAAGTTCGCCCCCTCCTATGCTAATATCTTTATGGGGTGGCTTGAGAGAGTCTTTGTCTATGCGGATAGTAACCCCTTCAAAAAGCATATCTCCCTTTATAAACGGTTCATAGACGACCTGTTAATAATATGGTCATCGGATAGAGAGGATGCATATCTTTTCTTACAGTACTTGAATGATTGTGACAATGGAGTTCACTTTACCAGTGAATGGAACAAAATATCTCTCAATTTTTTGGATGTAACCTTGATAGGTATCCCTAAAACAGGTGTGATTACTTCCAAACTATATAGGAAACCAATATCAGGCAACACACTTTTACACAACAAGAGCTCACACCCCAGGCATGTTTTTAAAGGAATAACTAAAGGGCAACTATTACGTACTAAACGGATATGTAGTTCTGAAAGTGACTACATTGACGAAAGTAAAGGTATGGTTAACAGACTAATCGAAACGGGGTACCGGCCGGAGATGGTAAGGAACGTGGCTAAGGAAGTGGCTAAGGTTGGGAGGCGGGAGGCCCTGGAACACAGACCAAGAAAGGCTATGGATGATAGAACTATGTTTATCACAAAATATTCAACTGAATATTATGAAATTTGTGCTATCCTAAAAAAATACTTTCCGATACTTCATGGAGACAGGGCATTGAAGGAAGTGATAGATAAGGGTTTTAAATGTGTGTATTCCAAAAATTTAACCCTAGGGAACATTCTATCTCCAACACAATTGCCAACAACTAAACGCCGCAGCTCTTGGCTAGACATTCAGGGAGTTCTGAAAGTGACTACATTGACGAAAGTAAAGGTATGGTTAACAGACTAATCGAAAGGGGGTACCGGCCGGAGATGGTAAGGAACGTGGCTAAGGAAGTGGCTAAGGTTGGGAGGCGGGAGGCCCTGGAACACAGACCAAGAAAGGCTATGGATGATAGAACTATGTTTATCACAAAATATTCAACTGAATATTATGAAATTTGTGCTATCCTAAAAAAATACTTTCCGATACTTCATGGAGACAGGGCATTGAAGGAAGTGATAGATAAGGGTTTTAAATGTGTGTATTCCAAAAATTTAACCCTAGGGAACATTCTATCTCCAACACAATTGCCAACAACTAAACGCCGCAGCTCTTGGCTAGACATTCAGGGAACATATAAATGTGGCGATGGAAGATGTAAAGCCTGTGACTATTTGGTTGAAGGCAAAGAATTCTATTCTTGTACCACACATCAAATATTTGAAACAATAGGTCTCATAAAATGTTCAACATCTTATGTAGTATACCTAATAGAGTGTACACAACATCATCACCAATACATTGGTAGAACGAGTAGGGATGTACGCACCAGAATAAGGGAACACCTAGGCTACATCAAAAACAAAGTGACATGCTCAGCACTTTCCAAACACTTTATAGAAACACATCATTGTAATGTTACCACTTTCAAATGGAGAGCTATTGAAGCTGTTAAAAGACCCCCTAGGGGTGGTGACAAGGATAAGCTTTTAGCCAAGCAAGAGACCTTTTGGATATTTAAATTGAGGACACAAATACCAGAAGGGTATAACTCTGAATTTGACCTAATTAATCATTGGTAGCATGCTTATCATAAATATCAGTTGATTAGAAATATTGCATTTCTAAAAACATATATTTTTAAACTCCTTGGCTTTGGTGTTTCTGTGTCTGGGGCCCTCTGCCACCCTTGGTCCACTTGATGCCCTTTACATGTTTCATTGTCCGCCTGCGGCCGATACCCCTTAATACTGAGATTGGTTATTGTTAATCAACTGTATAAATTCAAAAGTCTTTTGTTTACTGAATCAGTTGTATTATGCATATATGTTCGATCTAATTCTGTTCTCTATACATATACACTCATCCTATACATCTACTGGAAACGAGAATAATATGTATGGGGATACATCTATGTATGTTACAACTATAGTCAGGTATTAACATGTCCTTATTTAGAGTACACAATATTAACCGGGCAGCAGGTTATATAGCCATCTACATGTATAATCACATTATATGGTCTTACAGCAATATAAGATATTTAAATATCCATGTGTTAGGGAAAGTTCTATATGTATGTATATATAAGAGAGGAACTTCTCTGTTATCACCCCTTTGTATACAGAATGTATTGTTCTTACTAATTATATAATTCTTTTTTTGCTACCAGATACTAATAGGAGTTATAAAGGGGAATAGTACTATGACATCCCTTCCTTTTCTTGGCAAGCAACTTATTATAATATTTTTAAGGATAGTTTCTGTTGAGTGGGGAGGTTGTTTATTTATTTATTTATTTATTTACTTTTGTTCTGTATTTGGCTGAAATCTTTGAAATTATATGTACAACAATGCTTTTTCAAATGACTATTCACATGCAAGTTTGATGTCTTGCTTGAGTAGAAAAGTATGTGCTGTTCTGTTTAAAGTGATTATTCATAGTACTCCAAGTGTTAAATGTTGTAAACTCGAATTCCACCCCTTATGTCAATTAACCAATTAGAGAGTAATGAATCATTTTTAAATCAAGTTTGTTTTATGGTGTGCTAGGTTTACGATTACGGCCACAAGCCGAAACTAGTCAGACCCTGCACCTTGTCTCATGTTTTCCAGCTGCTGGAATTTTACCTATAACGAATAAAGAAGTTTACTTTTATCTACTAGAGGTTGCGCTTCTCTTTGTTTATTGCCTCACTTGGGATTACAAGGAATCCCTCCTGCAATCTCTATTAGAGACAGTACCCGAACTTGGTTCTCTATTGGCCTGCACTGATACAGCTGAAGTCTGGATGCTTCGCTATTACGAATAGCGGTTGGAGGATTCACACACACCCCCTCTACTCTACGCTGACATCAGACCCCGGCGTGTTTGGGAGAAATGTTTGGAGTGGCAGCAGCGATGGCGGACACACGCTGAAGATAGGAGCTGCGCTTTTCCTGATTCCCACAACTACACACCGGATGAGTGGCTGTTCTCCAGCGTCAGACACCGGCAGAAGGGTGAGTGATAAGGTACACCCTATTCCGCTCTAGTGGATGCCTTTGGTCTGGTTTACTGCGGGGGTGTGTAGTGCTCCACATCACATTGGGAGATTCACTCCACTACATATAGACTGTTTATGTGCATGCAAGAGCTATATTTACAAAGTGCAACCAAGTTAAGATATCGTGTGTGACCACATTTGACAGCTTGGGAAGTTCTCTGTTACTAAAATTTATTTCCTTGATCCAAGCTGGCCACTGTTTTGTGTCACTGATCATAGGGGCTGACTAGTATCTTGTTTATTACTGCAGCACCGATTTATACAGTGTATTTGTATATTTAAATCATGGAAATTGAAGACATCAATAGATATTACTCTCTTACACCACTTAACGACTCTGACTTTGAGGGATTGGAGCTGGAGGAATTTTTTCAAACTGAGTCACAAGACATCAAATTGGGAGACTTGTTTTACTCTCTATAAATTTTGAGACTTAAAGAAATACGCCTAAAATTGGATACCTGGATAATTGGGAAGCATCTGAACCTGGGTATGACTCCTAGATGACTTAGGGTCAAGAAATTTCCCAACTTTGAAGTGGTCAACAATGAGGACTTTGTAAAAGAATGGAATGATACTTCATCAGACTGCTCGCTTAGACTTATGGGTATTTTAGCAAGATATAAGGCTGAACAATTATTAGCAGTTAGAGGTGAACTAGCCAAATTGCAGTCAGAGTTGAACAACTATAAAGGAATTAATGAATATGGTGAATTTGATAAGATGTTAGCTGAAGTCATAGAAACATCTAGGAAAGAGCTTATAAATACTAAACATACAAAATTTTTGAGAGATCAAAGGGATTACCAAGAGAACAAAGTATTCATCTGGTTTAGACCAAGGAGAAATAGGAATAGACACAATATAAAAAATAAAAATAAAAATACCATGGGTGTAAATACTGCCATTAACGCCAATACTAGCAATGACACTATTAATGACACCACAAATGACAAACCTTTATATAAACATAAAAGAAGACAACACAAAAAGAAAAAGGTAACATTTGTGGAGATGGATACAACCGATGATGATGATCAATCATCATGGGCTGCATCCACATCAGGAGAAGACTATTCACTATCTGATTGTGAGCAAGGGCACTCAGAGCAGGACCCTAATGAACCCATTATAACATGTACTAATGTGACTAGAGAGGATATATCAAAGGAAATAAGTCAAGGGGCTAAGCCTAAAGCCACATACAAGAAACAATCAGGGGGTGTTACACATGATAATACAGTTATCAATAAAACCACAGGTAACACCAAAGCAAATGAACAAGTACAGGTTTTTCGGTCGGCCCTGAAGCCACCAACAGGGGGAGGGAAGAACACACACAACAGACAACACAGATATACTCTGAGGGAAAACAAAGCAATGAATCGCCCAATGTAAATAGTGTGATTAATCTTTCATCTTATCCTCTCAATGATACCGAAATAAAAGTACTCAACTATGGCCTTGGTTTTTGCCCTGACAATAAGTTCAACCTTTTCAATACTATCATTGATGTTAACAGATTCATCAGAAAACTCACACTACGCAAACATTTCAATGCACAAAGTAATGCCCATGGTAACATGACTCCTACACCATTGGAACCATGTTTAGTTCTACCTAATCAAGGAAATACTAGGCCTACATTTTTAGAGGCCTGTGATATAACTACATTGGAGGAACTATACACAGAATCTAATGATCCCAGTCCATATACATCTAGACCTACATTTCCCAGGTTTAAAGAAACCACTCAATTTTATCACATCCAAAGTAGGGCGCAGGCACTGGAATTATTCCATAAGCGTGTCGTTGAGGATCTTACGACACTACATCAGACAAACAGGACTACTACACAGAACTTATCTCTTAGAGAGAAAGAGGCCCTTAGCAAACTGAAAAACAACAAGTCAATAACAATTAAAAATTCAGACAAAGGGGGAAGTGTTGTAGTCTTGAACAAAAATGATTACGTCGCTGAGGCATTAAGGCAACTTGAAGACACTAATACATATTTTACACTAACACATGATCCGGTCAGAAGATTCCAAAAGGAATTGTATGACCTGTTGGACGATGGTGTGAATTGAGGGTTTATGGATAGAGAAACCATGCAATATCTTTATGTGAGCAATCCGGTTACCCCCATTTTTCACCATCTACCCAAAGTCCACAAGGGATTGACTGACATAAAGGGTAGACCTATAGTGTCTGGCATAGGGTCCCTTCTGGAGCCTTGTCAGAATGGCTTGATGCCATTCTGCAGCCCATTGTAGAAACACTGTACAGTCACATAAAGGATACCACCCATCTTCTACAGATGATAGAGGATACCACATGGTCTCACAAATCCAGTTGGCTAACCATTGATGTGGTGGCCCTCTACTCTAGTATTCCTCAGGATATGGGAATTAATGCCATCAAATATTTTTTGGAACCAATTTATGGTATAGATAGTGATGCTACACTATACATCCTGAGAGTTACTAAATACCTACTTGAGCACAATTATTTCATGTTTGAGGGGGTTTACTATCTAAAGAGACAGGGAACAGCCATGGGGGCGAAGTTTGCCCCCTCCTATGCTAATATCTTTATGGGGTGGCTTGAGAGAGTCTTTGTCTATGCGGATAGTAACCCCTTCAAAAAGCATATCTCCCTTTATAAACGGTTCATAGACGACCTGTTAATAATATGGTCATCGTATAGAGAGGATGCATATCTTTTCTTACAGTACTTGAATGATTGTGACAATGGAGTTCACTTTACCAGTGAATGGAACAAAATATCTATCAATTTTTTGGATGTAACCTTGATAGGTAACCCTAAAACAGGTGTGATTACTTCCAAACTATATAGGAAACCAATATCAGGCAACACACTTTTACACAACAAGAGCTCACACCCCAGGCATGTTTTTAAAGGAATAACTAAAGGGCAACTATTACGTACTAAACGGATATGTAGTTCTGAAAGTGACTACATTGACGAAAGTAAAGGTATGGTTAACAGACTAATCGAAACGGGGTACCGGCCGGAGATGGTAAGGAACGTGGCTAAGGAAGTGGCTAAGGTTGGCAGGCGGGAGGCCCTGGAACACAGACCAAGAAAGGCTATGGATGATAGAACTATGTTTATCACGAAATATTCAACTGAATATTATGAAATTTGTGCTATCCTAAAAAAATACTTTCCGATACTTCATGGAGACAGGGCATTGAAGGAAGTGATAGATAAGGGTTTTAAATGTGTGTATTCCAAAAATTTAACCCTAGGGAACATTCTATCTCCAACACAATTGCCAACAACTAAACGCCGCAGCTCTTGGCTAGACATTCAGGGAACATATAAATGTGGCGATGGAAGATGTAAAGCCTGTGACTATTTGGTTGAAGGCAAAGAATTCTATTCTTGTACCACACATCAAATATTTGAAACAATAGGTCTCATAAAATGTTCAACATCTTATGTAGTATACCTAATAGAGTGTACACAACATCATCACAAATACATTGGTAGAACGAGTAGGGATGTACGCACCAGAATAAGGGAACACCTAGGCTACATCAAAAACAAAGTGACATGCTCAGCACTTTCCAAACACTTTATAGAAACACATCATTGTAATGTTACCACTTTCAAATGGAGAGCTATTGAAGCTGTTAAAAGACCCCCTAGGGGTGGTGACAAGGATAAGCTTTTAGCCAAGCAAGAGACCTTTTGGATATTTAAATTGAGGACACAAATACCAGAAGGGTATAACTCTGAATTTGACCTAATTAATCATTGGTAGCATGCTTATCATAAATATCAGTTGATTAGAAATATTGCATTTCTAAAAACATATATTTTTAAACTCCTTGGCTTTGGTGTTTCTGTGTCTGGGGCCCTCTGCCACCCTTGGTCCACTTGATGCCCTTTACATGTTTCATTGTCCGCCTGCGGCCGATACCCCTTAATACTGAGATTGGTTATTGTTAATCAACTGTATAAATTCATAAGTCTTTTGTTTACTGAATCAGTTGTATTATGCATATATGTTCGATCTAATTCTGTTCTCTATACATATACACTCATCCTATACATCTACTGGAAACGAGAATAATACATATGGGGAGACATCTATGTATGTTACAACTATAGTCAGGTATTAACATGTCCTTATTTAGAGTACACAATATTAACCGGGCAGCAGGTTATATAGCCATCTACATGTATAATCACATTATATGGTCTTACAGCAATATAAGATATTTAAATATCCATGTGTTAGGGAAAGTTCTATATGTATGTATATATAAGAGAGGAACTTCTCTGTTATCACCCCTTTGTATACAGAATGTATTGTTCTTACTAATTATATAATTCTTTTTTTGCTACCAGATACTAATAGGAGTTATAAAGGGGAATAGTACTATGACATCCCTTCCTTTTCTTGGCAAGCAACTTATTATAATATTTTTAAGGATAGTTTCTGTTGAGTGGGGAGGTTGTTTATTTATTTATTTATTTATTTACTTATGTTCTGTATTTGGCTGAAATCTTTGAAATTATATGTACAACAATGCTTTTTCAAATGACTATTCACATGCAAGTTTGATGTCTTGCTTGAGTAGAAAAGTATGTGCTGTTCTGTTTAAAGTGATTATTCATAGTACTCCAAGTGTTAAATGTTGTAAACTCGAATTCCACCCCTTATGTCAATTAACCAATTAGAGAGTAATGAATCCTTTTTAAATCAAGTTTGTTTTATGGTGTGTTAGGTTTACGATTACGGCCACAAGCCGAAACTAGTCAGACCCTGCACCTTGTCTCATGTTTTCCAGCTGCTGGAATTTTACCTATAACGAATAAAGAAGTTTACTTTTATCTACTAGAGGTTGCGCTTCTCTTTGGTTAAGAACGGATATTATCAACACTTCAGATCCACAGCTATTACTAATAGCACCCTATCATCTTTTGGTATTATATATACCCCTCTGGATCATCCCTTCAACCCATAAAGGTTTTTCTACAAACAACAAGCAGAGAGGCTTAACCGCTTCAAAACCATTAGTCTATCACCTTTAACTCTAGCATATCTCAACACGCAAATAACCAGGAGGGCAGATATATATTCTGTCCTTTCTCAACACGGTTTGCCACTCGCCAAAAAGTAGAAGTGTGTGACACAACACTTAAAGGTACTTTTATTCATTGTTATTACTTAAGATATTATCTATCCACATTAGCTAATTGGTCTCTAAATCTACCAAATAAGGCCTCGCTTCCATTGAGTCGTAATTCAGTTTGCGTACACTCGCAAACCGATAAATATGCTGTCGGAAGCGATATCGTTTATCGACTGTTTCCAATGGCGCGTTATACCTCAATATCGGCAGCCGGACTTCGGCTGCCGAAAAGATCTTCGCGCCCCATAGAAAGTAATAGAAGCCGTTAATCGATAAATTATACCAGGTTTCCAATGAAAGCGCTAACCGTTAATACATTGTCGGAGGCTGTCGATACATTGAGAAATATTACCCCCAGCTCAACTAGGTGTAAAAGAGGAAAATTGTGCTTTTTGAGACCTATTTTCTATTGAAATTATAAAACTTGCAAATAATGAAAGTGTTTTAATGTAGAAATAAATTGTTATAAGTAATATTTATTGTTGTCTCATGTATAGAAATAGTTGAACTTATATTCTAATAGAAATATCAGTATATATTTAAATATAATAATATATGCAAGAACATATCTACAGAATGCAAACTAGACCTATGCCTAGGGCAGCAATAAATATTACTTATATTTATGAAGTGTTAAATATAATTATATTAGAAAATAGTATTTGATTATTAAAAATATGGATAAGTGTTTTTTTATTTTTCTTGAGAGGCGATCACAGGTAAGAAGCACGGACGTTAAACGTAAATTCTATAGCGTAAGGTCGGGTTACCTTAGCAACTAATTGATTTTCAAGAAATCCGACGTCAGATGGAAGCGTTAACACAACGTTAACTTACAGCTACACGAAAAGAGCGACTGCGCGCAACACGCTAATCTTTTCAATGGAAACCTGGTACTAAAATGCAGCCGTAAATTACTTTTAGCTGTCGGCCGCTTCGGTAGCTTACGGCTCCATTTTTAACGACTCAATGGAAGCGAGGCCTAAGACGGCTAATAAGTGACATTACCATCTTTAAATTTTGCTATTACAGAGTTCTAGCAATAATCCACTGCAGATTGATACACTAATTTTATCACATCAGAGACATTTTATAACAAAGTAATCTTTTATAAAAAGATTGATCTCCTTTTAAACTAATCATTGTTTGAGCTCACATGATTTATTATTGTATCCAATCTTAAACAACGTTGTTTTAAATATCAAATATTAATTTTTGTTTATTCGCAATATTGTATTAAAAACGTACTCGTTTAAATTTGGCATTGTTTTAGGCTCTATTCCTGCATTGTTTTAGGTTATATTCTTACATAATTTCGTTTATTCTTACATAGTAACGCTTAACTGTATTTTTTCTTCCAGTCAAAACTTACCCCATAGCATTGTTCTACACTAATCGCAAGTATATATTATACACTTTACATAGACACTCAATCTTATTCTAGGTAATCAGTAGCATATACATATTTACATATCCTTAGACTTAATAATAGCTCCCCTCACTTGTTCTAAGTTTAATTTCTTGACAAAATATGCTGTTTATGTGAAAACAAATCTATTGATTGCTAAAAAACAAACAAATATACTTTGGTTTTAATAAAAAAAGGATATTTACAAATCATATAAATTGTAGGTTGCATATTTTTAGATATTAGTTTTTAAAATAAGACAGCATATCACACAACATGATGCAGACTGCAGATAAAACAAAAGAATGGAATTAAGGCAAGCTTATTAAATCTTTAACTGATAAAGCATCCACATACCTGTGCTTTAAAAAAGCATACAAGTACAAAAACAAAATGCTTTAACATGTTTGATACATTTACAGGCAATAGGGCGATAATAAAATGCTCCAGCATACAGCCAAGCTCCAGAACAGCAATGCACTACTGGCGTTTAGCTGAGCATACATACGCCAATGACATAAGACATAAGTTAAGAGCTGGCTCCCATTGATTCATTGCTGCTCCTGAGTCTATCTAGGTATGCTTTTCAACAAAAGATACAAAGAGAATGAAGTAAATTTGATAATAGAAGTAATTTGAAAGGTCTCTTAAAAATCTATGCTTTACTGGAATTATTTTGACGTTCATGAATTTATATGAATATCAAACTATATAAAATTGAATAAAATTATTCAATAAAAAAAAATAACCCTCACCCAGTTCTCCCATTTATTTTGATAACTACAACAGTTTTATCAGCTCAGAGAAACAAAGCATGAGCCCTTATACTAACAACAAAAGAAAGTAGTGTAGTAACCTAGTAGATAACTTAAAGAAGATAGCAGTCCACTAAGTTCAACCTATGCAGATTATACCTTATTATAATACAATTAGAAAGTTGACCCATTAAACACAAGCAATCATATCCCCATTTTCGTTTTCTTGCCAGAGATGTATCTAAGCCATTTTAAATGTATCTAAGGCATTGGCATTTACTGCCTACTTAGGCAATGAGTTCTACAACTTGATTTCTCTTAACCCTTTAAGGACACAGCTCAATTGTCATATGTCCTTAAGAGGTTAAAGAGAAACATGTTTATGTTGCTGGAGATTAAATAGCCAAACAACTACCTTGAAATAAACAGAGCTTCCACCAACTCTGTATATATGCATTGAATATATCTTTATAAAGTAATCATATCACTCTCAATCTCAAGCATTTTTTTTCTGGAGAAAACAGATCCAGTTTGGCTAACCTCTCCTTCTATACTGTCAGAAAATAAATGTAAAAATTGTACCTTTAGGGGTACAACAGCTTGTCACTGGGGCAGTACCCTCAAAGGTGCACCCATTGCACCCTTAAACATGGGTACATATTGATACCCTTGACGATTGTACCTTTCAAAGGCAAATATGTACCTTCCGTGACTAAATTGGACCTCTATGCTATGGTATGATAATGTACCAATAAAAATGGTACAAAATTGTCATTTTAAGGGTACTGAACCAATGACTAGCCCTTTGTACCTCATGATAGCACATTTGTACTCAATACAGCGTATTAAAATACCAAAATTCTGTTCCATCACATTTATTAAAGGGACAGTATACTGTAAGATTATTTCTCCCTTAAAAGGGGGCAGTCCCTATGAGTAGCAAGATGAATCTTATTGAAAGTAATGGAGCTCGCTGGAAATGGACATTTTGCTCTGTATGTGTATATATGTCTGCAAATACATACATACACATTTAAATGTACAAATGCATATGTACACACACACACACACACATATATATACAGTATATATATATGTAAATATATATACATATATTCATCTTTAGACATGTATATGTATGTATCTCTATGTTAAAGCTCTTTACCTGCCTTTTTTGTTTTTATTACACCTGAGAACTCACATTATTTAGCACATTTTTTGCAATATTTTTTTAAATAATTTGTATTAGATGTTATTATTAATGTATTTTTGATGTGTGACACTTTTTAATGCTACACCCGACGTACACAGACTCGATAAACCCCTTTTCATTTGCGCGTAACTGTTAGCGTGCGACTTTTAATCTAGCCCTATATGTTCATTGCATAATTGAGATCACTGTGAATAACTCTATATATATATAAAATAATAATTTACCATTGTGAGAAATAATAATGCTCAGGTGCACAAATTATATTCACTTGCAGGGTTTGGCAGCTTTGAATCACCCACCCCCCTCAACCTTTGTTTGAGGATTAAATGGTACAGACGTGCACCCTTTGACAGTTGGAAACATATTTATTCCTTATTTACCCCTAAATGGTACATATTAGTTACTTAATGTGTAATTATGACTCATTGAGGATGCAACTACAGCCACAGCAATTGTACCCTAAGGGCTAGATTACAAGTGAAATGAAAACTGTTTGCGCAAGTGATATTGTCTTTTTGCAAGCCATTTTCATTGTGCTGATATAACAAGTTGAGTGAAATTTTGATTGCACTAGCGCAAATGCCATTTGCGCTTCAATCCTTTTCGCAATCTCAGAGCTGTGGTAAGATGGCTTTAGGGGTTAATAGTTTATTTAGGTACTTGGTAATATGCGGGGTGGCGGTTTAGGGGATAATAGTTTAAATTTAGTGTTTGCAATGTGGGGAGATGGAAGATTATGTGTTCTTAGGCTAGGGGCTTATGGTAGGGTGTTTTTTTATTTTTTTTTCTTCTTCACTTTTTGTCTCCATTGATTTCTATGGGGAGTACATGCACTCAAAAAGTTTTTGGGTTAGCGCTAGCGCAAAATAAGATTTTTTGCAACTTGTAAAACCCAACAAGCACAAAAAGCTTAACACTAGCAACGTTTTCGGTAACAAAATAAAATATATTTATCGCGCCACTTGTAATCTAGCCCAGTATATTTAAAGTGACAAATATCATGCTTTTTACCTGTTTTTTTGTTTATCTGTTTGTTTATGTTGAAATTTACAAAGCAATTCTATTTCATAGTCCACATATAAGTGCCTTCAAATAACTATCAGCTAGATTACAAGTTATGGTGTAATGGCTGTTCTCAAATAGTGTGTGCGTTATTTTCATTGCGCAGTTGTCATAATGTCGGTATTACAAGTCTGAAAAGAACCTCATTGCGCATCGCGGTAATACGAGTACCGCATTTATTTCCAAAGCGTAATCACAGATGCGTAAATTATTCTACCATAGAGATCAATGCAAACTAAAGAAAAGACGGATTTTTCTTCTAACACTCGATATAGCGAGAACTACACACTGCTCTGTCATATTACGCATATAACATAATGGACACGAAAAGAATCAGATCAAATGTACAAACAACAATCACTCACACAACATAGCACATACGCATTCAACATTCACAATTCTTTACAACAAATACTACACAACATTTACACTAAACGAGAATTATCAAAATACGTTGCAATCTGCATCATGGAACAAAACAACATGAAAAAAGAATTGCACACTGAAATGCAAACAAAACATTCACATTGCCGATTAGAAAACATTATTAAAAAAAAACACTTAACAAATACCATACAAATAGAAATCAGCATTTAGATTTTGGGATACTAAATTAGGAGAATGTTATGCAAAACGATCACTATCTATGACATCATCGCATTTTACACATTCCAGAAATACATATGTGCATTTAAAAACTCGATATGAGCATGCGCAAATTAAAACAACTACTCCACATTGCACATATACAAATCATCACTAAAGCACATCTGGACCTTGTTTACTTTGCAAACCGGTATATCATTAACCATTTACATAGGGTATATAAGCACACTAGAAACATGGCTTCTTTGACTGTATTGCTTTTTCAAGATAGGTGCAGGTCTAGGCGTTGGAGGTTACTGAGAGTTAGTGAGTTAATTAGTGAGAGAGATTTAGTGAGTGAGAGTTAGTGAGAGAGAGTGAAAGTTAGTTAGTTAATGTTAGTGAGAGAGACTGAGAGTTATTGAATGTTAGTGAGAGAGAGTGAGAGTTAGTGAGACAGAGTGAGTTAGTGAGAGAGAGTGAGGGTTAGTGAGTGAGAGAGAGTGAGAGTTTGTCTGGGTGAGTGTGTGAGTGCTGTTTTTTTGTACATTACATAAACACATTTACACGCAAACACATTCAATACATACATACGCATATCAGTAACACTACATACACACACATACACTTCATACCTCATTCCCTTTAATTCCATACCTATCCCATAGTTAGAATTTGTTTGATTTACACGAAATTATTGTTTACACACCCTCATTTACTCCTTTTTTTATACGTTTGTCTGTTAATTAATACCCCTTACCCTATGTTTTTAATACCATTCACAGTTTGAGCACTTTTTATTTTTAGTTCATTAATTTGACCCCCTTTCATTTGGGCACTTTCACATTTTAAACAAGTATGGCGGGAAGGATGGCTAGGGGAGAGCCGAGGCAGGAGATCAGCGTGCATCTCTTAGAGCTTATTACGCAGCAGGTTAGTCAGCAGGTTAGGAAGCAGGTTACGGAGGAGGTTAGGGAGCAGGTTATGCAGAAGAGAGGGACAGGGAGAAGGAGAGGAAATGGGAGAGTAACTAGAGAGGAAGGGGGAGAGGAAGGGGTGGGTGGGCCCAGCCACATTGTTGAAGATGAACAAGTGGCTGGGCCCAGTGGTGTAGGGCAGGAGCGCAGATAGGGCGCATTACAGTCCGACAACAGAGGCTCACATCACAGGGAAAGCCTAGGCAGAGGGAGTAGAGGTATACCACAGAAGAGAAGGAGGTCCTTATAGCTGCCTATATAAAGAGGGCTAGGAGGCTGCAGGCACTGAAGGCTACACCTTCAGAGAAGAAAAAGTTGTGACTGGAGATCACGGATGCTGTCAACCCAGTGGGGGACTTCAAGAGGGATTTTGAATCAATACAGCACCGCTACCTGGACTGCAGAAGTTATTCAAGAAGAAGATGTCAAGGGAGAATGCATTCCATGCAGGGACCGGTGGCGGGCCAGAACATACATTTGTATACAGCCGCTGGGAGGACATGCTGCATCCAAACATCTCTGAGGTGGCCATAGTCGGTATCGAAGGAGGAATTGATACCAGGAACCTGCCCCTCTAATCTGCTGGTAAACTCATTTACTAATCTCTTTACACCAACCTCATAACCCATTCACACGCAAAAGAAATTAGGGATATGACTAACACAATTTTTTCAACATTATTGCAGAAACGCATTCAGAATTACCTTAAGAAAGTAGGATTTGAAGAAAAGCCATCACATTTAGTATTTAGTCTACCGATTAGGTTTGCATTTAAACATATTTAACACGCACACAAAAATACATTTATATTGACCATCTAGATATCCAAAAGACAGGTTTGCAAATACGTAAATTGTATTGATCGCTTTTGGTTACAATTGAACAGGGATAGGCACGAGCCAAGGCTGTGGCGGACATTTTCTAAAGTAAAAACCTTTAGTGAAGGACACCAAGGTACATTTACAATTAAAACTATTATTTTATAGTGCTGAATTTTATTATACTGATGCAGATACCACTGATCCTATAACCAGCCCTTGTCTGGCTATACGCATGTGCTAGTGCACTTCTGTGTCTTTGTATAGAGCTGGGTGTTATTATACAGATGCAGACGACACACATCCAGTATATCACTCATGCTTTATTTATTCCATAACTTATCACCCAATATTGCTAGCAGTCTCTTGACAAGCCACTAATTTTATTCTCACTAAATATTTTCCCTTTCCTATTATTTAATCAGAAAAAAGATATACTAAGGTTATGATTCACAACCTTACTATATCTTTTCTTTCTATTTAAATACTACTTATAATAAACCTCAGGTGCTGGTTAAAGTGCTTTACCTTTGCATATAAAGCTCCAGGGACACAGTGGCAGCTTGCTTCTTGAATCTTCCCTCTCTCTCTGTCTCACTCAGAGTCATTTTCTGGTACTAAGCGGCATCATGTGGGAGTGGCCACAATTTTGCTGTGGACAAAATTACTTGTATCATGTGGGAGTGGCCACAGCCCTGCAAAATGTGGCGCCGCGTGTGTTAAGGAGGAGTCAGGACCAGTTTTCATCTGCCTTACTCCTCCCTCCCCACAGCAAAATTGGCGGCGGGCACTGCAAGGGCCAGTCACGGACACCTTGCCTATCCCTGCAATTGAATTACGAAGGTAGCCTCATTAATATACTTCACCCAGGCATGAGAGTGGTGCAGATGACTCGCCACCTCGGGGAGAACTGGAAGATATCCCAGCACTTTCCCCCCCCTGAAGAAGCCCCCCATGCAGAAGAGATCCCTGCAGCAGTCCACTTTACAGCAGCAGCCCCCTGTGCATTAGTCTCTCGTGCACCAGCAGCCCGCCATGCAGCAGCTCCTCCGGAGGAGAACATCCCCCAGAGATACCAGAGGTGGAGCTGATGAGGGCCTTCCTGGAGGAAATGCAGTCCTCCCAGAGGGAACAACAGGCACACAGAGAGTTCATGAGAAACGCAATACACTACCTGCTCAAAGGACAAAATAATATCTTGCAGGTCCTTTGGGAGGTGGCAAGCAGACCAGGAAAGGGAAGACCATTAGCTCCTGGACCATCTGCTCCTGGGCCTCCTCCATCTCCTCCTCTGCTTGGTGAATCCCCAACCACTCATAGTACTCCTCCTCCCCTTCTTCACCAACCATCTCCAAGGAGGACTCATTGGAAGGGGCATTTGCACTCCCCAGAGCCTCCGTCTCATGGGAAGAAGGGAAGGAGTAAGAAGTAATTATGTATATATATATATATATATATTTGTTATTTAATGTGTAAAGGATAGGTATGTGATGATATCGTCTTCTTACGCTTGTGGAGCACACTCTGTATTAAATAGGCTTCTATAGGACTGGCTCCATGGAAGCAGATTGTTTGCAGAGTGTGTTTTACAAGTGTTTTGAGACTACATCATCACATGCTGTCCTTGTTAATTAGATTGATTAGTTTTTGTGATGTGATGTCCAAACTGTTCTCCTAATACAAAACAATGACCATTACAAATATACATGATGGCATATCACTGTGTTGATGCCAACAACACAGCTTAAAGGGACAGTCAACACTTAAATTATAATTGGTTAAAAAGAAATATAATACCTTTATTAGCCATTGTCCAGTTTGGAATACCCAACACTGTAATAGAAATACACATTATTACCTCTGTGATTACCTTGTATCTATGCCTCTGCAAACTGACCCCTTATTTCAGTTATTTGACAGACCTGCATTTTAGACAATCAGTGCTCATTCCAGGGTAACTATACGTGCATGAGCTCAGTGTTTTCTATATGAAACACATGAACTAATTCCCTCTGGTGGTCCAAATGCATTCAGATTAGAGGCAGTCTTCAAGGTCTAAGAAATTAGCATATGAACCTCCTAGGTTTAGCTTTCAACTAAGAACACCAAGAGAACAAAGCAAAATTGGTGATAAAAGTACATTTGAAAGTTGTTTAAAATTACATTTTCAATTTAAATAATGAATCTTTTGTTTGACATGACTGTCCCTTTAAACAAGAACATATGCTAACATATCCTAATCCTTAGGGCTTGTTGGTATATATACATGTGTTTGTTAAAACAAGCAAATATTTGAATCTTATAATAAGTCTGTATGCCATATTTCTCTTGATGTGTTAAATAAAGTGTATATTTTTCAAGCTAGATTAAAGTGTTTTATTTCGGAAATCTATTTCATTAAAAAGTTGCATCAAAGCAGAAAATTCGCTTACATGATTTTGACAGAGCATAACATTTTAAACAACATTCACATTTATTCATATTCTTTTAATCGTTATCTTGTTATCCTTTGCAGAAAGGTTTATCCAGGAAAGCTCAGGAGCAGTAAAGAACATAGCTTTGATCTGCTGATTGGTGGCTGCATATATCTACTGATTGTCATAGCCTCACCCATGTGTTCACTTAAAAACTAATAGTGTATTGAAACATAGAAACATAGAAACATAGATATTGACGGCAGATAAGAGCCATAGGCCCAGCAAGTCTGCCCGACCTTACCTAACAGTATAAACTTATCTAGTTCGTAGGATAGCCCTATGCTTGTCCCATGCATTTTTAAAGTCCCCCACAGTGTTTGTTGCTACTACCTCTTGAGGAAGTTTATTCCATAAATCAATCACTCTTTCTGTAAAGAAGTGCTTCCTCAAATTACTCCTGAATCTACTACCCTTTAGCTTGAGCTCATGACCCCTTGTTCTTGAATTTTCCATTTTATGTAAAATACCCACAGCCTCAGTTTTACTAAACCCTTTAATGTACTTGAAAGTTGCTATCATATCACCTCTTTCCCTTCTCTCCTCTAAGCTATACATATTTAGGTCATTGAGCCTATCCTGGTAAGTTTTATTTTTTAGACCATGTACCATTTTGGTAGCCCTCCTTTGCACAGATTCAAGTTTGTTAATATCCTTCTGAAGATATGGCCTCCAGAACTGCACACAATACTCAAGATAAGGCCTAACTAATGATCTATAAAGTGGCATAAGAACCTTACTATTTCTGCTGCAAATACCTCTACCAATACATCCAAGCATTCTGCTAGCCTTACTCGCTGCATTACTACATTGTTTACTAAGTTTTAAATCATCTGAAATAATAATTCCCAAGTCCTGTTCCTCGTCTGTAACAGTCAGTAAAGTGTCATTGAGTCTGTAATTAACATTTGGATTTTTCTTCCCTAAATGCATTATTTTACACGTTGCTGTGTTAAACTTTAGATCCCAGTCGTTTGTCCAATCCTCCAATTGTTGTATATCACTTCTCCTTTTGTCTACCCCCCCTGGAACATCCACTCTGTTGCAAATTTTTGTATCATCTGCAAAGAGACATACTTTCCCCTGTAGCCCTTTGCTGATATCGCAGATAAATATGTTAAACAAAACAGGCCCCAGAACTGACCCCTGAGGAACACCACTAGTAACAGCCCCCTCTGCTGAATGAACTCCATTTACTAAGACACTTTGTTTTCTGTCCTTAAGCCAGCATTCCACCCAGTTCACAATTTTTGAATCTAGACCAAGGAGATATAGTTTGTGAATAAGTTTATTGTGTGGGACGGTGTCAAATGCTTTGCTGAAATCTAGATATGCTACATCAACTGCTCCTCCCTTGTCTAATACTTTTGTTACATAATCAAATAAGTCAATTAAATTAGTCTAACATGATCTCCCTGAAGTAAAACCATGCTGATTTTGGTCCTCTAAATTGTTTGTCTTTATGTAAGTCATAATTCTTTCTTTTAAGAGGCTTTCCATTAATTTCCCTACTACTGAAGTTAAACTAACTGGCCTGTAGTTGCCAGATTCTTCTCTACTGCCCTTTTTATGAAGAGGTATTACATTTGCTATTTTCCAATCATCTGTGACAGCTCCTGTTAATAGTGACTGATTAAACAGATCAGTTAATGGGACAGTTATCACTGATCGAAGTTCTTTTAAAACCCTTGGATGAATATTATCAGGACCCACTGCCTTTGTAACATTTATTTTTGATAATGCTAACAAAACCTCATCCTCTGTAAAAAGATTACTGTTAAGCTTGTTTCTATTTTGCGTAGCATCCCTTAATGTAGACATTGTATCTTCACAATCTTTAGTGAAAACAGAACAGAAGTAATCATTGAGACAGTCTGCAATCTGCTTATCTCCTTCTATTATTCTACCATCAACTGATTTCAATTTTACTATTCCTACCTTATTTTTTCTTCTTTCACTGATATATCTAAAGAATGTTTTGTCCCCATGTTTTACTGACTGTGCTATCTTCTCTTCTGCATGAGCTTTAACCTTCCTAATTAACTGCTTAGTCTTTTTTGTTGGAGTCTCCATATTTTCATATCATCATCTGCTTGTGTGTGTCTGTAATTTTTATAAGCTATCTTTTTTGTCTTTACAGCATGTGCTACTTCTTTGGAAAACCAAATTGGTTTCCGCTTTCTTTTACTTTTACAGACATGTCTAATACAGTGTGCAGTTGCATCTAAAATGGCACCTTTCACAAATTCCCACTGTTCTTGAACCCCTGTAATAAGAGTTTTCCCCTTTAAATAGTTTTTTAGGTATTCTCCCATTAATGAAAAATCTGCCGTCCTAAAGTCTAAAACTTTTGTTTTAGTCTGGGTGGACAGTTCCTGAACATGAATACTAAACCAAACAGATTGATGATCACTGGATCCTAAGTTCTCACCTACAGACACATCTGAAACTGTATCACTGTTTGTAAGTATTAGATCTAATATAGCTTCCTTACGAGTTGGTTCCTTGACTAATTGTTCAAGTGATTCCCCTAGCAGAGATTCAAGAATATACCTGCTTCTAGCCGATCTAGCAGAAGGAATCTTCCAGTCTATATCTGGCAAATTAAAGTCCCCCAGTACTATTACCTTACCCTTCATGGTCATTTTGGTTATTTCATCTAATAACAGATTGTCCAGTTTTTCATCCTGCAATGGAGGCCTATATACAACCCCTATTCTAAAAACATTTTTATCTCCAATTTCCAAAGTCACCCAAATACTTTCCACCTCATCATTTGTTCCTACAATTTCAGTAACCTTTATATTTTCATTTACATACAAAGCAACTCCTCCACCTTTCTTTCCTACTCTGTTCTTTTTAAATAACCTGTATCCAGGTATGACTATGTCCCAGTCATGCAAATCATTGTACCATGTTTCTGTTATAGCTACTAAATCCAAGTTGTCCCTAGTCATTATTGAAATGAGTTCAGGTAATTTATTTCCTAAGCTGCGAGCATTTATGCTCATGGCACGAAGAATTTTTCTACTAGAATTTCTAGAATTGTTACTTGGACTAACAGTTTTGGCATGCTGTGGGGGGCAGGTGGATATATTAATGCTACCCCCCTTTATTAGTTTAAATGATTTCTAATAAAGTATTTGAACTCCTCTCCCAGATACTCTCTTCCTTTAGCATCCAAATGCAAGCCATCTCTCCTAAATAACCTAGTATCTTTCCAAACAGAGCTATAATGGCCAATAAAACCAAATCCTCGTTCCCTGCACCACTTATCTAACCAAGAATTAAATGTTGTTATCCGCTCCATCTTTCCTGCTTCCTGGTCATTACAGGTAAAATAGCAGAAAATTATAGAGTTGATGCCACAGTCTCTAAATGATTACCTAGGTCACAAAACTCTTTCTGAACAGCAGCAACATGATTACTAGCCAGATCATTTGTTCCTAAATGAACAATCACATCTAACTCACTTCCCTTTCCTGCTGCATTAACAATTCTCAAAATACGATTCTTATCCCTGTGAGCAGTATTGATGCTCCTTCAACACATTATACCAAGAGACTGAAGCACATTTGAGAATAGAAGAGAATTGCAAACCGGGTTAAAATTGTATGTTCAACATAACTAATGAAAGATAGATTTAGGGTTTCATGTTCCTTTAAGAGTTACATTTGAAATGCATGCTCACAGTACTATATTTATAGAATAACAATGTGGAATCGATACATGACACAACATTAAGCATTTACATTAAGAAGAAATATCAAGACATAACATCTAGAATAAGTATACATCTCATATATTTATCATATGATAAAGGTGAATCCATATTGAGAAATTAATTCAAATGCGCATGTTTAGGAATTTTCAATGTAGAAAATTAAACATAACACATTAATTATTTTTTAATGTGAAAATATTGTTGACAAACATATTAAACAAGATGGAGTATATTCATCGCTGAACATTCATGGATTAACACTTGCCTCAAAATATATTCGGGATCAACAACACTTTGCCTTCATATGTTTCTTCCACAAGAAATGTATTTGCTCTTTTTCATCTATGTTTCAACAATATACATGATGGACACAATCCATAATCCAAGAAAATCATGCTTTTAAACTTTAAACTCATCCGCAAAAGTGGCTAATCCAATGTTACGGGACAATGCAACATCCTGCATCTGATATCGCGGAACAACGTAATACAATCAAATGACGGATTTTACACCTTTCATGTGACGTCTTACACAACATGGCACATCCGATATCGTGGAACAATGTAATCCAAACAAATGACGGATTTTACACCTTTGCATGTGACATCTTACGCAACATGGCGCATCCAATATCGCAGAACAACATAATCCAATCAAATAACGGATTTTACACCTTTGCATGTGACCTCTTATGCAACATGGCGCATCCAATATAGCGGAACAACGTGATCCTATCAAATGACGGATTATACACCTTTGCATGTCAATAACGTATCTCTATTTAAAAACTAGCAGGTGCTATATTGTTATCTATCAAGCATGTTTGTTTCATGTAAAGCACAGCTTTACATAATGTAACGATAAATAACATAATACTGTGATATCTGAAATATAATCTATTTTTGGTAATGAATATATATTTCTTTAGAATACGAAGATTAGGAAATATTTAGGAAGCAGCAGGGTTTAACATAGAAATAATGCTACTATATACATTACGAAAATGTGTATTGTTTATACATTATATGTTACCTATAGCAACATATCGTTGGATAATTGCATATAATAAAAAATAATAGAAAGAGATTAATCTTTTTAAATGTGTGCATTACACACAGTGATTTCTTATGTTATACTACTACAATAAGATGTAAGGAAAATTAAAATATATGTGCTGCCAACATTCAGATAATAGTCTGTTTTAAATATATTATATGTGTATGTTGATGTCAAAAGAAATAATAGTAAAATGTACATTATGAATGCATATCCATAAATTAAGAATTGTGGTCAGCATCACTTAAGGATTATCAACATAAAATATATTTTATTTGAAATTACATTAATAAATAAAGAAGAAACTGAACAATTTAATGACATTCTTTTTATTATAATAAATGTGATTTATGAATGTCATAAAACATAAAGAAATAAGATAATTTGAAAAATAAATCAGAATGAGAACACAGCCCCTTTGGAGCCAACTGACAAGGTGACATAGTGCATCACAGTCCTTGGAGGGAGTTGACAAGGGTAAACAAAGGCCAACATAGAGCCTTAGTAGCCATCTGACAAGGTGACATAGTGCATCACAGTCCTTGGAGGGAGTTTACAAGGGTAAATAAAGGCCAACATAGCCCCTTAGTAGCCATCTGACAAGGTGACATAGTGCATCACAGTCCTTGGAGGGAGTTGACAAGGGTAAACAAAGGTCAACATAGCCCCTTAGTAGCCATCTGACAAGGTGACATAGTGCATCACCGTCCATGGAGGGAGTTGACAAGGGTAAACAAAGGCCAACAAAGCCCCTTAGTAGCCATCTGACAAGGTGACATAGTGCATCACAGTCCTTGGAGGGAGTTGACAAAGGTAAACAAAGGTCAACATAGCCCCTTAGTAGCTATCTGAAAAGGTGACATAGTGCATCGCAATCCTTGAAGGGAGTTGACAAGGGTAAACAAAGACCAACATAACCCCTTAGTTGCCATTTGACAAGGTGACATAGTGCATCACAGTCCTTGGAGGGAGTTGACAAGGGTAAACAAAGGCCAACATAGACCCTTAGTAGCCATCTGACAAGGTGACATAGTGCATCACAGTCCTTGGAGGGAGTTGACAAGGATAAACAAAGGCCAGCATAGCTCCTTAGTAGCCATCTGACAAGGTGACATAGTGCATCACAGTCCTTGGAGGGAGTTGACAGGATGGGAAGGGGCAGGAGGGGAATGGGCGGGACAGGGGGCAAGAGGGGAAGGGGCGGGATAGGGGGCAGGATGGGAAGGGGTGGGAGGGTGATGCCCAGAAGTGGAAGGTCCATCTGAAATATATAATACAATTTTATAAATACATATATTATATGAAAATATATTATTATATTGAAATAAATCAATTTTCACCATTATTTTAAATCTGTATTCATTTTCTCATAAAATATTTAGACCAAGTCACAATAATGACTATGTTTAAAGGTATTAATTAATTTGAAGCAAGTCTAATTTATAATAATATTTAATTGATCCTTGAAACTTGATTGTTCACTAGTATTTTTCATGGAATGTTTGATCAATACATTAAAAAGCATATTTTCAAAGTCAACATTTAGGGCGCCATGTACTAAGCTTCGAAGTGACCGTCCGTCTGTATTTCCACGTCAAAATTCGCTCACGATCTGCTTCTCGTATGTACCAATCTGCGATCTGGTCAAAAAAACACTATTTTCATCAGCGATCGTAATTTTACGCAACTGATCGTTTCGAAGCCTTTTTCCACTTACTACATGTTTGATCGCACGTAAATTCACTGTAATCGAAAATTATGAATGTTACAACTAACCCGTCCACTCCAACTTTCACTGTAACTTTGCGTGATTTGCTTCGCGACCATTTAGGTAGCGAATACAATAGAAAACTATAAGGCGTATCAACCTGACGCCAGGTAGAAGTACTTAAGTGAAAGGACTAGACTACTATTGTAGCATTATTGGTTTTTGGATCACTGAATGATGATGGAGACACTTTTACACATGTTTCTTTTCCGATTAATTCAATTACGAGGAAGAAGGGCTATACAGGCACCGGTCGACAACTTGCAAAGAAGGAGAGGTAGAAGAATCAGAGTCCCTAGAGTTTTCCTTCCACATATGGGTTTGGAAAGCATTTCTGATTGAGAGATTATCCAGAGATTCCGTTTGGACCGAGAAGCTATTATGGAACTTTACTATGAAATAGCAGAATACCTGGAACCTATGACAGCGCGTTCACAAGCCATACCCGGACTATTAAAACTGTTGGCAGCCTTACACTTTTTTGCCACCGGTTCATTCCAAGCTGTGTCTAGCGTTATAATTGGTATCAGCCAGTCTGCTTTTTCGAGGCACCTAACCAAAGTTATTGATGCTTTGATGGTCGTCTTTCCAAGGTACGTGTGCCTTCCAGCGACTCCAGAAGAGTGGCAATCTGTGAAGTCTAATTTTTATAGAATGGCCGGAATGTCCAATGTACTTGGAGCCATCGATTGCACCCATGTTGCAGTCAAACCATCCCGAGAACGTGAGGAAGTTTTCCGGAACAGAAAACAGTACCATTCCCTCAATGTTCAGATGGTGTGTGACCATAACATGAAAATAATCAGTGTCCGTTCCAACTTCCCTGGATCCTGCCATGATTCGTATATCTTTCGTCAGTCTGGGTTATATCGGAAGTTTGAGGAGGGAGAGATGCCTGAAGGATGGCTGTTAGGTAATTATATTTTGTGATGTTATGTTACAGTATTATTATAATTGTCAAACGTAGTTTATGTCATGCATTGTGATGATAGATTTAACTAAAAAACATAGTTAATTCTCATTGAAATTATCATCTTTATCATCTTTGAAATGTTAATACTTTTTAATTTTTTTCATAGGGGACGCTGGTTATTTCAGTAGAGATCGGTTATTCATCCTCGAAGAAGATGTGAGGTGAAATTCAACGAGACACACAGATCCACCAGAGGAATCATCGAGAGAGCATTTGGATTGTTAAAAATGCGCTTTCGTTGTCTTGACCACTCAGGTGGTGTCATGCAGTATGCTCCCGAGAAGGTTGCAAAAATTATTCTTGTATGCTGCATTCTCCATAACATTGCAATAAGAAGAGGAATTGAAATTGATGATGAAGAAGAAATATCATTTGAGAACTTCCCTGAGGTCATCTGTAATGATGCACCAACAAGACAGGCCATGAATGCCAAAAATTATGTCGCAGAGAACTATTTTAAGGATTGATTTCATCAAAAGATTGTAATCACAGGACTTCTATTTTTTGGTCTTTTGAATAAAAAACTAAATTTTCACTTTCTGAATAAAATCTTTTTTTTTCCATCATATACTTGTGTGATTTTTTATTTGTTTTTATTTTTATAAGTTAACAAATTATAATAAACGGTGACATTGGATATTGTTTTTTAATAAAACTTTTATTTTTACTTAAAACCTACATATTGCACAATAACTATATAAACCAAATAATCATAAAGATCTATAATTATATGACTGTCCTACATAACAAAAAAAACCTAGACTAAACTATTGATAACTATATTAAACAATAAAATATATACATCAAACTTCATTTACATTTATCATTACTTGAGAATGGCAATAAATAATACAACTTTTTTATAATTGTATCCAAAGAATTCTAACAATTTAGCAAATATACAATAATGTTGCATAGAGACAGTGAATAACGCGATATTGAGAACATTTTGGGATTTGACACACCCATCTAGAAAGTTGCTATGGGACCAGGGAGGATGAAGAGAATTGCACCTTTCACATCTGGGGAAATGATAATTCTAGTGTATGTAATGGATAGATATTTTCCCAAACGCTTAGGGGGTGTCCGGGGGGTCATTCAAGATGAAAGGGACAAAACTATTTATGAAATGATACGCAGAATGTATCGTGTATCAAATATTAAAAGGACCAGGCGTCAATGTTTGAGACAATAGAGTGATGTTAAACGTTGAGAACCAATATATTACCAATCTATTAGGAGCCTTTTAAGGACATGTAAGTTTATAAAATTGTTATTCTTTTAAATGATAAATTCTATGCAAAGTTCATCATCAATATGAGAACTGAAATTATAATTAGGTTTCAGTGTACCATAGTGATCACTTTCATGTCCATACTGTTTCTTACTGGTATATAATTTAGTTATTCTTTTAAATGATAAATTCTATGCAAAGTTCATCATCAATATGAGATCTGAAATTATAATTAGGTTTCAGTGTACCATAGTGATCACTTTAATGTCCATACTGTTTCTTATTGGTATATAATTTAGTTATTCTTTTAAATTATAAATTCTATGCAAAGTTCATCATGAATATGAGATCTGAAATTATAATTAGGTTTCAGTGTACCATAGTGATCACTTTCATGTCCATACTGTTTCTTACTGGTATATAATTTAGTTATAATTTTAAATTATAAATTCTATGCAAAGTTCATCATCAATATGAGATCTGAAATTATAATTAGGTTTCAGTGTACCATAGTAATCACTTTCATGTCCATACTGTTTCTAACTGGTATATAATTTAGTTATTCTTTTACATTATAAATTCTATGCAAAGTTCATCATCAATATGAAAACTGAAAGAATAAATAGGTGTACCATATCACTTTCATGTTCATTCTAATTTAAAACAAATTGAAACACTATAAACATTCTAACACACGAACATACTGTTTCTTACTGGTATATAATTTAGTTATAATTTTAAATTATAAATTCTATGCAAAGTTCATCATCAATATGAGATCTGAAATTATAATTAGGTTTCAGTGTACCATAGTAATCACGTTCATGTCCATACTGTTTCTTACTGGTATATAATTTAGTTATTCTTTTACATTATAAATTCTATGCAAAGTTCATCATCAATATGAAAACTGAAAGAATAAATAGGTGTACCATATCACTTTCATGTCCATTCTAATTTAAAACAAATTGAAACACTATAAACATTCTAACACACGAACATTGAAAACTTTATTATATAACACATTTTAAAACTAAGAAACTTTAAACAAACATATGTACAAATTTTCTATTTCAGATAAGAAGAAAGAAAATATTTGTGGTGCTCCTCCTCCACGTTATGCAAGGCCTATTTTAAATTTGACACCTAGAAGTGAGGCTAGATCCCCACCCTTGCCACTGTCTTTGCTTGACAGACAATTGTCCCCACAGAAAGGAGGTGTCAGGCGCCTAACTGTCGTTCATACACCTCAAGGTACAATAGAACCATGGTTTACATATCTATAGTTATACAACTGTTAAATTTAATCATTATTAGCTTGTTGTGTAATTTACAGAAACCAATAAAAGAGTGATGAAAAAGAAGAAAACAAGGTTCACAAGAATAATACAAATATCTTCTACAGAAGGTATTTTTCTTATATTTTGTACCATTAGCATTTTTCAACTTACATTTTTTTATATAAAATTCCTTATTAATCTTTCATAGATAGTGACAATGAAGCAAATAATGCTCCTGAAAGGATGTCATTCACTTCACCCTCAATTCAACTAGGTAATTGTTTATTAATTTTTTTGATTTACTATATTATAGCTTATAGTCAAATCAATACCAAAATATATACCCCGATTTTTAAATATATATTTCAGATGCAAGTAGTGAGAAAAACTCAACCAATATTTCTGATATTGATAACGACTGGGACATATCTATGGTTTCTAAATCTACACAGACAGGTTCATCTATGGA
Source organism: Bombina bombina (assembly GCF_027579735.1). Classification (NCBI taxonomy): domain Eukaryota; kingdom Metazoa; phylum Chordata; class Amphibia; order Anura; family Bombinatoridae; genus Bombina; species Bombina bombina. The sequence continues at coordinate 197,101,570 of NC_069504.1, read as the reverse complement.
TAATACCGCCTCTAACCAAAATGGTAATACAATTTTGTTACCTGCTTATTAATAATCTGTATTTATTTTAACCATGTTCTCATAATCCTTAATTTATTTTCTAATTTTTGTCCCTTTTCTAGATTCCAGTGTACCAGTTGTATCACAAGTTCAATCCTCTGTCTGTGAAGATATTAAACAAATAATGGATACTATAAAGAATTTAAATACACAGGTTCAGAATCTCTACAATACTTATGTAGTGGAAAACAGATAATCAATGATTGCATTTTAAATAAAAAAAAAATTATTTGAGGCCACTAAAATTGTCATATTTTGGTATGTTAAAAAGTTTATTCAAAACCCCCAAAAAAACTGTATTGGCCGTGAGCACTTTTTTTTATAATGCCATTTTGATTCAATTTTGTTAATATTTTGGATGTAATAAAAATTATAATTGTTTCACTTAGATTTGTCTGTGTGTACAATACATTTTAAACCTTTAACTGATTTTAACTAAATTTCAAAAAAATAATAAAGAAAATTAAATAAAAACAGGATAAACTTTAATAAAACTATGTACAAATAACAATATATTCTTCGTCAACAAAAAAACAATAATAATAACTTTAAAATTGTCCATAACAATGCACCAATTAAACCGTGGTCTTTTTGGATCTGGCGACTCTTGGCTCTGATGTCTATCTCTAATCAATTCTAACAAAGTTTGCATAGTATTTTGAGCCATTCGCATGTTGTTTTCAGCTATTGTCAAGGCCCTGTTTATATGTAGGTTCCTGTCCATTTCTCTTTGCCAGTTAAAGATTTCACGGTCCAGTTCCAACCGTTGCTGGTTATAAGTGTCAAATCTTTCTAAATGTCCAGACAAAATTGCCTGGACCTGTCTACTGTCTGCTCTATATCCTCTGGCAAGATTTAACATTTCGTTAAGACCTGCATCTTCCAAAGGTGCCTGCTCTTGGACAATACCTTGTGGTTGTTCCAATGGTTCAATTCCCTGTGCTTGGACTCCATGATCAGGTGGTGAATTTGTATTTTCCTCATCACTACGGGGGTTTATAACAGGCTCATGTATATCCAAATCCTGATCTTGTGCCATCTGTGTTAGGTCAGGAGTCAGGCTTCCACTTTCTGGCGATCTACCCTCTGGTGCTGGAACTGGAACAAGATTCAGAATCACCTCTCTTGATGAATCATCCTCCTCAGCGATATCTAAAAAAAAACCAAAACAATTTAGCATTAATTTAAAAAAAAAGATGCAGATCGAAATTTATTCCATCATTAATGGTTAGAGAGGTGACTATACAAGAGAAATGTATACTGTCATGTTATACTGTCATGTTGGAATCTTACAATAAGATTAAATGCCTTCCTTACTACAACTGTTTGCATATAAAATACATCAATCTCACAGTATTACAGTTTGAATAACTATCAAAGTTTAAAAAGTTAAATTTTGTTTCTAACAAAATTATTTGTCTTGTCATCCTATATTTACTTTAAAAAAGTAACTTACCATCGAAAAGTGGTGCTGATTCGGTCACCATGGCTCTGAAGAGACGTCTAACATCTGCTGTAAAAATTAAAAATAAACATTAATATCTAATTTATAAACAAAAATTCAGAAGGTGTATATATAAGTGGTTTAAAGATACATACCTGAGCTTCTTCCAACAGCTGTATCTGGTGTACTGCTCCTTACATCTGGAATAGTATCTGCAGACGATAGGCTGTGGCTGGTATTTGTAGTTGACTGTAAATATTGCCCATGTTGTTGTTGTCTTACGTTCAGAGGCTGAGAAGTTGAAGGACGTGGTCTCTCTGATGAAGAAGTAGATGGGGTATGGACAGATGCAGAGGTTGACGCTCTAACTGAACCACCTAGGAGTTAGTAAATACAAACTGAAATTAATACAATCAATAAAATTAAAAGCTTACGTACAATTTATGAAATGCTAATTAAAAGTTAAATGTACTCCCGTAATAAAATTTTCTACCTATGATTTGTATCTTGCTTTAATATACACAAATTAAAAGGTCTCTAAAAAATTATTTCTCAAATGATTCCAATAGAGAATACATTAAAAAAGAAATTACAATTTAATACTATTATCTAATTTGCTTCATTCGTTAGTTCTCCTTTGTTGAAGAAATAGCAGCTACCGAGTATTTCAATATCAATATATGTTATTCAACAAAGAATATATACAAAATAAAGCAATTTAGATAATGAAAAAAAAAAAAAAAAAAGGTGGATTAAAATTGCATGCCCTTTCAAAATCAAACATTTGGGTTTCATTTTACTGTGCCATGAAGGCCTTATTTTTTAAAATACATTAAGCAATAGGAAAAAAAATGGAGCATATTAGATAATTGAAAATGTTTTTCATGCTCCATCATGAATGCTTTCATTTTTCGTTCACTGGAACTTTAAAAAAAATAGATACAGAGAGAAGTAATGTAATTCATAAATCTATTTTAAAGGAACGGTAAACCAGAAATTGTACAATCAAGATTCCGTTAACAGAATCAAATTTTGTAAAACATGCACGTAAGAGAAACAATTTTGGAGCAGACAAGTAAACAATATAAATATTAATTTATAAATTATAATTACCACGAATATCGCTATCACAGTCATCGGTTATGCCCTCAATGACCTCCGTGCCAAGCCTCTGTAAAACTTTTCTTTCAAAGTCTGTCAAATCTGCAACATAAGGTTGTCCGCCTCCAGTACCTCGAGCATATTGCTTTTCTTTGGCAATTTTGGATTTTGTTTGACGCTTGATATCGTTGAACCTTTTTTTTGCAGGACTCGATATCTTTTTTAGTGGGTCCTTGAGCACTCAGTGCGTCACTAATTTTCTCCCAAATAATCTTCTTACGAGCGCCTGGGGTTTGCTTGACTCGACTACCATAAATATTGTCATAATATTAGAGTACTAGATCAACAAGTACAACATTCTGTTGATGCGAGAAGTTAGGGTTGCGAGTCTTCTTAGAAGTAGCAGAATCTCCGGAGCAAGCCATCTTGTCAAAGTGAATACCGAAAATTAATTAAACAATATTCTAAGATTTCTGGGAAAATGCACATTCTTATACATGTCAGCAGCCAGACGTTGCCGCTTGTCTGACGATTATGACACCTAGATCGTCACGTGGGTAAAGAACTAAACCAATCAGGTCGCAGACTGTTTCTTAACTTTGCTCTTTCGTGCCGAACGAAGCTTCAAAGTTATCAATAATCTGATTGTCTTCAACACACAATAGACGTGAAATTTTACGGCTTGGTTTTTAGTACATTCATGTAACGAAGTGCCATCCGCATGGTGCGAATGCCGGCGGGTTATTTCGATACGGTCTGTGTGAAAAAATTGACGCCTTAGTACATGGCGCCCTATGTGCTAATCTTTATGATTTTACAATATGATAGTTCTCTTTTTGATAATATATCAGGACGCATGTATGCATTTTATTTTGAAACACCATAGAGTTCTTTTAGACACATGCCCGTGGATTAACATTAAAGACTGCACCAATTGGATAATTTGGGAGTGTGTAATATGATGAAATCTAAATAGCCACTCCACATAGCCTTTGAAACAAGGTAATCACTGATTACCATAAAGATTAAGATGATTGCCTTTGTAATCTTAAATATAATTATTTTAAGCTTGATGGTTCAATCAATTACTATTCAGAATGTATACACGGTAGATACCATTCATATTAAATATTAAGAATAGAATGGTATCTATGTGACATTACTTTTACAGAGTATGTTTTTTGAATATCTCTTTTACATTAGAATTAAATTATGTCATCCCAATATTAATAGACACATTAAGAATTGAACTTTTTAGTTTAGAGGAATATTAATGTTTGTTTGAGTGAAATGGACAGTCTACACATAAATAATTTTCAAACCCCTTTACATATCATACACTATGAAATGAAATCAATGAATTTCAACATGATTATGTTTTATGTATATTTAGAAGTGGCTGAGAAGCTCAGAACAATGATGACATAATGAGATGGTCTGCATCTAGGCACTCAGATGAATAGCAAAGACTATCTATACAATCATAAGATGATTATTGGGTGTTTGGTTGTAATATGCATGTGACATCATGATGTTATTCATGACAATTCATATATAAATACGCAAATAAATTAATAATTTCTATGTTCATGCTGCATGATGTAGAAAGGGGGACAGTAGTGTATTTGAAAAATAATGGACTAATATATTTTAATGGGACCAAGCTGGAGACTTTAGTTCTCTTCAATAGTATGATTTGAAACAATACACGTTATATACATGTTATAAATATTTGATGTACTATCAGACTCCAAGGGAGACACATCCTCCTCCATCGCACATGTAACATCCATATCTGTAAAACATAATATGTTGTGTACTCTACTGTGTTACTGGTGCTCAAAAGGACACACATCAATGTTGCATTAAAGAGATACTGAACCAAAGTTAGGAATTTCATAATTTCGATAGAGCATGCAATTGAGATAAAATATATAATTATCGATGATTAGTAATTAAATGTGATTGTCTGTATTTTAAAAATTCGGAAAAAAGCATAGTACACGGAACATTTAATAGTTATCATGTGTGTATTGCTCGAAGAATCTTGCTAGCCATGTTCTGAAGCACAAAGGTGTAGACTTAGAAGCTTTGAGATCTTAAACAAATAATATATATATAAATATATATATATATATATATATATATATATATATATATATATATTTATAATTAATGGAGTACATTATAAGTTTTATTCAAATGGAATGCTTCATCATAATCTAATAGGTTTATTAGATTAGGTATAATTAGTTTAAATATTTGATCATTTATTTTTTATTTTGTGTAAAAGTGTTTTTTATTTTGTGTAACTTAGTGTTTTTTATTTTGTGTAACTTAGTGTTTTTTATTTTGTGTAACTTAGTTGTTATTTTTTGTAACTTAGTCATTCTTTATTGTAGATTTAACTTGAGTAGGGTTAGGTTTTTAAATATGTAATATAGTTAATTTAATTTGTAGTTTAAAGGGACACTGAACCCACATTTTTTCTTTCGTGATTCAGATAGAGCATGCAATGTTAAGCAACTTTCTAATTTACTCCTATTATCATTTTTCCTTTGTTCTCTTGCTATCTTTATTTGAAAAAGAAGGTAGCTAAGCTTTTTTGGGTTCAGAACTCTGGATAGCACTTTTTTATTGGTGGATGAATTTATCCACCAATTAGCAAGGACAACCAAAGTTGTTCACCAAAAATGGGCCGGCATCTAAACTTACATTCTTGCATTTCAAATAAAGATACCAAGAGAATGAAGAAAATTTGATAATAGGAGTAAATTAGAGAGTTGCTTAAAATTTCATGCCCTATCTGAATTACAAAAGGAAAAATTTGCGTTCTGTGTCCCTTTAGTGTAATTTTAGTATAATAGTTAGGGTAGGTTAATAGTTTAATATAGTTTATTTTAATTCTAAAGGTAAGTTTAAATGTATTATAAGATAGGGATGAGTTAATATTTAATGTAAAGTTAGCGGGTTGTTAGGTTTAGGGGTTAATAGCTTTATTTAGTTAATGGCGATGTGGGGGGCTGGCGGTTTAGGGGTTAATATGTTTAGTAAGTGGTAATGATGTGGGAGGCCAGGGGTTTAGGGGTTAATACATTTATTTAGTTGTGGCGAGATCTGGGAGTGGCGGATAGGGGTTAATACATTTAGTTAGTTGCGGTGGGCACCGGGTGCGGCGGGATACGGGTTTATACATTTAGTTAGTTGCAGTGGTGTCGGGGAGCGGCTGGATAGTGGTTAATAACTTTATTTAGTGGCGGCGGGGTAGGGGAACAGCAGAATAGGGGTTAATAACATTATGTAGGTTGTGGTGATGTTGGGGGCGGCAGATTTGGGGTATTTAGACTCAGGTAGCTGTTAGGATGTTAGGTGTAAACTTTACTAGTTTTCTACCATAGAAATCAATGGAATATTTGGCAGCATCAAACATGAGCATTCGCTGCTTTCAGACTCCCATTGATTCCTATGGCATCTGCGGCCTCCAGGGTGGAGGATTGAAAACCAGGTATGCTGGGCCGGAATAATGTTTAGCGTACCTGTTAGAAGTTTGATAAATAGCAAAAGTTGTCAGATAGTGCCGAATTTGTATTTGGAACATCTGTAATGACGTAAGCATCGATCTGTGTCGTATTGAGACCGACGGATCGTATGTTAAGTCACAAATTTCAACTTTTGCCGGTCTGTAGGCTTTGAAAAATGAGTCGAATCAGGCTCGCCACAATTACGCTGCGGAATTCCAGCGTATTTGCCGTTGACGGCTTGATAAATATCCCTCCATATGTTGATGTAATAAATCAGAATAAGCATGCAATTTCAATCAAATATATAATTTCCTCCTATCATCATGAATATATAATAATCCTTTTCTCTTAATGATAAAAAGAAAATATCAAAATATATGAGATGGATATTTATATATTCTGCACATGTGTAAAAATGTGTTAGTGTTGTCTAAATGTAGCCACCAACTGTCAAGCACTACCCAGGTGCAGAATCCAAAATGGGCAATACCCTAATATTACATTCAAATAAAGATAGCAAGATTCAGAGGAATATCTTCAAATAATAATAAATAGTGATTTTGATTAGAATAGAATTCGATCTCTGAATCGTGACTTTTCTTTTTAAATACACTTGAAATCTAATTAGAGGATCCATGTTAATATAGATCAATGTGAATGGATTAGTCAATGTTATGTCCAAATTTGTAAGCCAAAAGTGAAGTATAATGAGACATACTAGACTAGGACAAATCCAAGCTTGAGGGTCCAGCACCAACATCCAGCTCTGTAAAATATGCAATCATCATTGGATATCATTAATACAAATCTGAACTTTGACACAAACAATCATACATTGTTTTTTAAATTGATAAAGTTAAACATATGTTAGTCCTTCACGTGAGTTCATTGTCAATGTATTTATAAATAAAGAGATCATGTACATTTATTTTAAATCTTTTATGTTGTTGACTGTCCCTTTAACTCATTTTATGTATTCTTGCATTGTCATCAATTGTTATACATTGATCTGTCAATTTTTAACTTTATATTGCTAGTATAGCGTTTGTAATTTAGAAGATTGAAAATCAGGATACTGTATTCCATAATATTGTATCAGCCAATAGGATTTTTTCTACCTTAATTCCGATTGGCTGATAGAATTCTATCAGCCAATCGGAATTGAAGGGACACCATCTTCATTCTGTGTTAGCCATCGATTGAAGAGGATGCTCCGCGTTGGATGTCTTGAAGATGGACCCGCTTCGCGCCGGATGGATGAAGATAGAAGATGCCGTCTGGATGAAGACTTCTGCCCGTCTGGAGGACCACTTCACCCAGCTTGGATGAAGACTTCTCCCGGCTTCGTTGAGGACTTCGGCCCGGTTGGGTGAAGACTTCTCCTGGTAAAGTGATCTTCAAGGGGTTAGTGTTAGGTTTTTTTTAAGGGGGTATTGGGTAGGTTTTAGAGTAGGGTTGGTTATGTGGGTAGTGGGTTTTAATGTTGGGGGGGATTTGTAATTTTTTTTACAAGTAAAAGAGCTGATTACTTTGGGGCAATGCCCCACATCAGATTAGGGTTTAATAAGTGTAAGATTAGGGGTGTTTAGACTCAGGGGTTCATGTTAGGGTGTTAGGTGTAGACATAAAATGTATTTCCCCATAGTAATCAATGGGGCTGCGTTAAGGAGCTTTACGCTGCTTTTTGGCAGGTGTTAGACTTTTTTCCAGCCAGCTCTCCCCGTTGATACCTATGGGGAAATCGTGCACAAGCACGTTACACCAGCTCACCGCTAACGTAATCAGCGCTGGTATTGGCGTGCGGTAATGAGCTAAATTTTGCTCAACGCTCACTTCTTGTCTGGGTTGTAAAAACCTGTAATACCAGCGCTGTCTGTAAGTGAGCCGTGAGCATAAACTGCTTGTTAGAACCGGACAGCTCAAAATGAAAAACTCGTAATGAGTGTAGGTGTACTTTGTATAATATTTTTGAAGTGATTCATGAATGTTTTTGGTAACAATCTATCAATAACTACTGGTTTGGGAGAGCGTTATGGATTTGAGCGTAGATGGTGATTTTTGTGGCGCTACAGAAACCTGTAATGGCAGCGTTAGGGAAAACGATGCTATTTGAGTCATAACAAAACTCGTAATCTAGGTGAATGACTTTAAAAATATGTTACTTTTTTATATGTTTTATTAGGAGGACAAGAGGGAACAAAATGGGATTGAAATAAGAAAAGCAGATATAGACGTAGAAAATATTGATCCCCACTTATACCACTATCCAGACTTTATATTAAGCTTTATGCAACCGTTAATAGCATCTACAGTTTTTTTCTACTTCTTTAAATATGGTACACCTTAAGTGATATCCATACATACTAACATACACAAGATGCTTTTAAGTGTTGTATCCCTGGAGTGTTCTAAAACAACAAAACCTTGCAAACTGTGCTAACACAGGGCTAGATTATGGTAGTGGTAGTTTGTGCTTTTCAAGCTTTAAAACCGCTAGAAGTAGTTTTTGTGCTCAGAGATCTGTGCTCGTTTTACAAGTTGAAAGTAAAAAAAATTGCGCTCTTGCGTTTGCAAAGTCATGGTAACAAATAAACTTTGAGAAGTTGCGAGTGCAAAATAGCATGCCCTCATAGACTTCAATGGAGCCAAAAAAGTTGGAAAAAAACACCCACAAGTCGTGCAAACAGGATCGCAGTTATGTAAAAGTGCAACATAAGAAGATAATATTGCATATTTCATAATAGTATGTTGTGCACATAGCAGATTATGTTGTATTTATTCTTAAAGAGATATTTAAATATATATTGGATGGATTTTTGCAAAAACATATACAGGTAGCCCTCATTTTACGCCGGGGTTAGGTTCCAGAAGGAATGGTTGTAAATCGAAACCGTTGTAAATTGAAACCCAGTTTATAATGTAAGTCAATGGGAAGTGAGGGAGTTAGGTTCCAGGTCCCTCTCAAAATTGGCATAAGTAACACCTAATACATTATTTTTAAAGCTTTGAAATGAAGACTTTAAATGCTAAACAGCATTATAAACCTAATAAAATAATCACACAACACAGAATATATAATTAAACTAAGTTAAATGGACAAAAACATTTGCTAAACAGCATTATAAACCTAATAAAATAATCACACAGCACAGACTTTACTTGCATTTTTCTGCAAACAGTTCATTCTATGCATTCCAATCTGGACTGATTTATAGACAGGAAGATCTTGTTCCTTTGCAAGCTGCTCAATAGCTCAGGTCTCGTTAAGCTGATTCATTTCAGCTTGCTTGGCTTGCATATCTTTGCTGCAACACAAGCAAACAGCTCCACCTACTGGCTATTTTAATCAATGCACTGCTTCTCAATGCTTTTTAATAGCAGTCACATGACTGAAAAAAAGGTTTGTTATTCTAAAACGGTGCAAATTGAACCGTTGTAAACCGAGGGCCACCTGTATTTATATATAAATGTGTTGTTTTTCCCAAGATAGCTGCTCACACGATCGGACTTGTTCCCAAACAGACTGACAATGTCAGCGTAAGGAATAAACTGTTTGAAATCTAACGGAATAAAAACACTGCATGCAGCAGAATATTGAAAAGCACAGAAACCGGGTCTGTATAAAAACAAGTATTTATTTGCTACGAGTTTCTCAGTCCGTAAAGGACCGTTTCCTCAGGCATATAAAAAGGTGTTTAACAGGTTACTATTTATACCTGACTGTGACCCGGATTCTAATGTGGAGGTCATCTCCAAAAAAGTTAACAATAAAATGTTTTTATAAAACAACATTAATACAATAAAAATTTAACATATATCGGTATTGTGTTAAGCAGCAATCTGAAAATATGTGTATATCATGATAAAGAGAGACATACATATAAAACCGGCATATATTTACATTAATGGGTAACACCTGTGATGATATTTCTAAAAGTGCAAGGCCCATATATACTTTAGAAGATGTGAACATGTTGGGTTATATTAAAAAAAGAATCCCAATAGTATCTAGCACTTAAATTACATTAAAAAGTAGTGAACACTTATAAGAAATATATTTTTCAAGGTTGGGCTCAAACCCTTGACCTTGTGTATGCTAGGCTTTTGCTGATCTAAAAGAGCTGTTCGGATATAACAACAAATGAGATTAATATTGATCAAATTATACCAAAACTTGAAATTAAGTTGAACAATAATGTGATAGGGTTGTTGATTAAAAAACATTGTTCTTATAAAGAGCCCTCGTGTCTTTATTCCAGAGAAACAAATATGACACTTATTGTGGATTGACGACCCCAAATATAAATATAAATATAAATTGGATGTCTGTAAAAATATTGATTTTATTGAATGAACATTGCTCTAAAAAATTAAGACCCTTGTTTGGGAAATCTAATTACGCTATGTGCTGAGTGTTGTGGTGCTGCTGAAAAAGTGGTAAAATTGTATGCAAAATATATTGAAAGACAATAAAAAATAATATACTATTAAAAATATATAAAAATATAAAGGACCAAAAATATAAAGGACCTTCGTTTTGTGAGAATACATTTTCTAAATACTGGCTATTGTGATACTGTATGACACTGCTTGTAATATTGGCTTGCTGGGCTCGTATTGGTAATACATTATTTCAATATTTTGGATTGGAAACGAACCAGTGTCCATATGTGTGAGAAACCTATGCTGAGTCTAATGAGCTATCTGGAAATGACAAAATATATGGTAATCTTGGTTTAGTTGACTCTAATCCTATAGATATGATATTTGTAATACTGTGCACTAATTGCAGTGATTTATCTCATTGGTTCTCAATGTTAGTATGTATTTCTGGTTATAATATCGTAATGATGAGTATATTAGAAAGCATCATTGGGGATCTATTGGTATAAACTAAATGTGTGATATAATCTCTGTATATGGTGATAGTGAAAACAGATTTATATAAAAGCAGCCAAATCAACATTGGCATTAAAACCCAGTGGATACAAAGTTTTAAGTTTGTGTATCCAGTAAGTTTCTAATTGTCTAAGTTTAATTAGACGGTCATAATCAGTGGATGGAGGTACATGGTCTATCGGAATGATTTTGAAAATGTCTGCTCTACCATCATGCATCATTTCGCAATGGTTTGGTACACTGTGGTTAATTTTACTTTTTTTACAATTTTTACAATTCCGAAAATGTTCACCCCAACAGGTGCGTATGTTTCTAATGGTACGTCCAATGTATAGGACCCCACAAACACAATTTAAGAGATAAATAATGTACTTAGATTCGCAATTAAGGCGATGTGAGATCCGATAAGTCAAACCGGTGGTATTGGATTTAAATGTTTTTTGAGAACTAATAAATTTACACATATTACATCCTCTTTTGCCACATTAATATGAACCATATAATCTAAAAAAACTACGATACTCAGCTGATTTCATCCACCCACCCACAGGTCTCCCTGGTGAGACCTCCAGCGTACTGACTGCTGGTCCTGAATGTCAGCCTGCCTGCACGCACCTAGTTGATTCTAGGTGCCACTCCACTTGTGAGTAGATTTCTTGCAACTTATTGTTTTAGATTTGTCCTAAACCGATTCACACTATGTTGGCGCCCCTTGTCTTTTCATCCTCATATATATATATATATATATATATATATATATATATATATACAGTATATATATTTTATATATATATATATACTGCTCTGCATATTTATATATATATATATATATATATATATATATATATATATATATATATATTGATCAAAGATAGCACTAACAGTAAACCTAAGCCTGCTACCCCCTATTAAGCCAATCAAATACAAAAGTACAGACACCGTACCTTTAAGAACAAATCAGCGTATACATCACACTCATATTGAGATAAATCAAATAAATATTTATTAGGGCAATAAAAAACAAACACATTCGTGTCTGAAATGGTTTGTGTCTCCCATCTACCTAGATATAAGAACGCATATGTGGGGGCACAACAGGGCCCCATGGCTGTACCCATTAGTTGTCTGTAGAACTTCCCATACAATTTAAAATAATTTCTGTTTAACACAAATTCCAACAGTTTAATCACCAGGTCATTGTGTTGATCAAATCTACTTCCCCTTTGGGGAAGGTATTCTTTCATTGCCAGTAATCCTTTCTCATTGGGGATGAATGAATATAATCCCTCTACTCAATTGACATAAGTATTGTCCCTGGCAATAAAACAACACCATCCAATTTTTTCAGAACTCTGTTGTATTCTTAACATAAAATGATAGGGATGTTAAGAAAGGGCAGAGACACCAATCAATATATTTAGTAACCTCTTCAGTAAAGCCCCCCCATCCCCGACACAATCAGTCTCCCAGGTGGGGGTGTCTTATTTTTATGAATTTTAGGTGTAGTGTAAAATGTAGGTATCACTGGATATTTTACTGACCTCAATTCAAGTTCTTTTTTATTTATCAGACCTTCATGGAAGGCTGATTAAAAGATTTGATCCAATTCATCTTTATTTATATATATATATATATATATATATATATATATATATATATATGTGTGGGATTAATTTTGTTTTTCATATTGAATGTTATTTAACAATTGTCTCATACGTTCAATTTTATAATCCTTAACATCCATGATCACCACATTTCCTCCCTTGTCAGATGGCTTTATGACTATTTCCTGGTCATTAATTAAGTCATCCAGTGCTGATCTTTATGTGCTTGTTAAATTATCCCTATCATATTTTGTAATGGTATTTAGTTTTTAAGATCTTTTTCTACCATTTTAACAAACGTCATCACACTGGGTACCACTGACAAGGCCGGCATATATGATGATCTTGGTTTTAGGTTGCTATGTCCAATTGATGTTAACTCATCTTGACTAGACTTCCCATCACTGTCTGACAAAAGTTTCTCTAGATCAGTTAGTACCATCTGATCATGCATATCAAGTTTGGTATCAGGAGGTTTACCTGCATTGATTTTTTTTTTTTAGTACTACTTTCCTCGCAAATAAATGTAGATCTTTAGAGGTTATGAAACCATTAAATTTCTTAATGGTACAAAAAGTTAATCCCTTCATCAAAACTTCAACATGTGTTTCTGTTAGAATTTTCTTTGATAGATTGTTTACCTCCATATATTTCCCACAGGTGACTATGGCCTCTAGTTATGAAGCTCCGTATTTTCCTGCATATGCCGGCCCAATACGCTCGCCTAAGCTTGCCTGACATCGCTGCCGCGGACCTGAATACGTTCACCAAAGTTATCAAGAAAGCTGTCAAGAAACCACGCACCAAGTATGGAGCGATGAGCAGTAGACTGTTGTTAACTGACAGTCATCGATCTCGCTGCTCATTGGCTTCTTCGCAGCATTCTTGCTAGCCTGTCACTAAGCACCCACACTATACTATACAGTTTTACCCCCTAAACCGCCGCTCCAGGACCCCGCCGCAACTATAATAAATATATTAACCCCTAAACCGCCGCTCCCAGAACCCACCGCCACATACATTACACCTATTAACCCCTAATCTGCCGCCCCCTATACCACTGCCACCTACATAAAGTTATTAAACCCTATCCTGCCGATCCCGGACCCCGCCACAAATAAATTTATTGTTTAACCCCTAAACCGCCGCACCTGGATCCCTCCGCCACCTACATTAAATTGATTAACCCCTAATCTACCCCCGTACACCGCCGCAACTATACTAAATTAATTAACCCCAAAACCTAAGTCTAACCCTAACACCCCCCTAACTTAAATATTATTTAAATTAATCTAAATTAATATTTCTATAATTAAATAAATTAATCCTATTTAAAACTAAATACTTACCTATAAAATAAACCCTAAGATAGCTACAATATAATTAATATTTACATTGTAGCTATTTTAGGGTTTATTTTTATTTTACAGGCAACTTTGTATTTATTTTAACTAGGTACAATAGCTATTAAATAGTTAATAACTATTTAATAGCTGCCTAGTTAAAATAATTACAAAATTACCTGTAAAATAAATCCTAACCTAAGTTACAAATACGCCTAACACTACACTATCAATAAATAAATTAAATAAATTAACTACAATGATCTAAAATAAAATACAATTAAATAAACTAAACTATATTACAAAAAAACAAACACTAAATTACAAAAAATAAAAAAATATTACAAGAAGTTTAATCTAATTACACCTAGTCTAAGCCCCCTAATAAAATAAAAAAAGCCCCTCAAAATAATAAAATTCCCTACCCTAAACTAAATTACAAATAGCCCTTAAAAGGGCTTTTTGCGGGGCATTGCCCCAAAGTAATCAGCTCTTTTACCTGTAAAAAAAAATACAATACCCCCCAACATTACAACCTACCACCCACACACCCCTACTCTAAAACCCACCCAAACCCCCTTAAAAAAACCTAACACTACCCCATTGAAGATCACCCTACCTTGAGCCTTCTCCACCCAGCCGGGCCGAACTCTTCATCCGATCCAGGCACAAGTGGTCCTCCAGCCGGGCATCTTCTATCTTCATCCTTCCGGCGATGAGCGGCTCCATCTTGAAGACCTCCGGTTCGGAGCATCCTTCCAGCACGACGGACTAACGATGAATGACGGTTCCTTTAAATGACGTCATTCAAGATGGCATCCCTCGAATTCCGATTGGCTGATTTAAGCCAATCGAAATTAAGATAGGAAAAATCCGATTGGCTGATTTAATCAGTCAATCAGATTAAAGTTCAATCCAATTGGATCATTGGATCAGCCAATAGAATGCGACGTCAATTCTATTGGCTGATCCAGGTAGTTTAGGGTAGGGAATTTTATTATTTTGGGGGGCTTTTTTATTTTATTAGGGGGCTTAGATTAGATGTAATTAGATTAAACTTCTTGTAATATTTTTTTATTTTTTGTAATTTAGTGGGTTTTTTTTGTAATATAGTTTAGTTTATTTAATTGTATTTTATTTTAGATCATTGTAGTTAATTTATTTAATTAATTTATTGATAGTGTAGTGTTAGGTGTATTTGTAACTTAGGTTAGGATTTATTTTACAGGTAATTTTGTAATTATTTTAACTAGGTAGCTATTAAATAGTTATTAACTATTTAATAGCTATTGTACCTAGTTAAAATAAATACAAAGTTGCCTGTACTATAAAAATAAACCCTTAAATAGCTTTAATGTTATAATTAATTATATTGTAGCTATCTTAGGGTTTATTTTATAGGTAAGTATTTAGTTTTAAATAGGATTAATTTATTCAATTATAGGAATATTTATTTAGACTAATTTAAATAATATTTAAGTTAGGGGGGTGTTAGGGTTAGACTTAGGTTTTTGGGTTAATTCATTTAATATAGTGGTGGCGGTGTAGGGGGGTATATTAGGGGTTAATCAATGTACTGTATGTGGTGGCCATGTAGGGGGGCAGGATAGGGGTTAATAAATGTAATGTAGGTGGTGGAGGGCTCTGGGTGCGGCGGTTTAGGGGTTAAACAATTAATTTATTTGCGGTGGGGTCCGGGATCGTCAGGATAGGGGTTAATAACTTTATGTAGGTGGCGGCGGTATAGGGGCAGCAGATTAGGGGTTAATAAGTATAATGTAGGTGGCAGCGGGGTCCAGGAGCAGCGGTTTAGTGGTTCCTATATTTATTATAGTTGTGGCGGGGTCCAGGAGCGGCGGTTTAGGGGTTAATACATATAATGTAGGTGGCAGTGGTGTCGGGGCGGCAGTTTAGGGATTAATAAGTATAAAGTAGGTGGCGGCGGTGGCGTACGGCGGTTTAGGGGTTAATAAGTATAATGTAGGTGGCAACGCTGTAGGGGGGGCAGATTAGGGGTGTTTAGACTTGGGGTACATGTTAGGGTGTTAGGTGCAGACATTACCATAGAAATCAATGGGATATCGGGCAGCAGCAAACATGAGCTTTCGCTGCTGTCAGACTCCCATAGATTCCTATGGGATCCGCCGCCTCCAGGGCGGCAGATTGAAAACCAGGTACGCTGGCCCGTAATAGTGGTGAGCGTACCTGCTAGTTCTTTGATAACTAGAAAAAGTAGTCAGATTGTGCCGAACTTGCGTTCAGAACATCTGTAGTGACATAACCATCGATCTGTGTCGGATCGTATGTTACGTCACTAAATACTACTTTTTCCGGGCTGTAGGGCTTGATAACTACAGCAAATCAGCCTCACCACAAATATGCTGTGGAATTCCAGCGTATTTGTGGTTGACGGCTTGATAACTAGAGGCCATAGGGTCATTAAAAATAATACCTGTTTTTTTTCCTCAGTCTCAGTCTTCTTGGGACCATTTATATGAACTGCAACATGTTGTGGATACATTGTTCACTATTCCAGGTGGAACTTAAAAAGATTGCTGACTAGGTTGTGCCACATTACATGGCTATGATATATTTTTAGTTGCAACATTTATACCGGTAACATTTATTCGGTTATCCCTGATATAGGCTCAGTCAAATGTGTTTGTTTTTTGTTTTTTATTGCCCTAATAAATATTCATTTGATTTATCTCAATATGAGTGTGATGTAGAAACATAGATATTGACGGCAGATAAGAGCCATAGGCCCAGCAAGTCTGCCCGACCTTACCTAACAGTATAAACTTATCTAGTTCATAGGAAAGCCTTATGCTTGTCCCATTCATTTTTAAAGTCCCACACAGTGTTTGTTGCTACTACCTCTTAAGGAAGCTTATTCCATAAACTAATCACTCTTTCTGTAAAGAAGTGCTTCCTCAAATTACTCCTGAATCTAGTACCATTTAGCTTGAGCTCATGACCCCTTGTTCTTGAATTTTCCATTTTATGTAAAATACCCACAACCTCAGTTTTACTAAACCCTTTAATGTACTTGAAAGTTGCCATCATATCACCTCTTTCCCTTCTCTCCTCTAAGCTATACATATTTAGGTCACTGAGCCTATCCTGGTAAGTTTTATTTTTTAGACCATGTACCATTTTGGTAGCCCTCCTTTGCACAGATTCAAGTTTGTTCATATCCTTCTGAAGATATGGCCTCCAGAACTGCACACAATACTCAAGATGAGGCCTAACTATTGATCTATAAAGTGGCATAAGAACCTTACTATTTCTGCTGCAAATACCTCTACCAATACATCCAAGCATTCTGCTAGCCTTACTCGCTGCATTACTACATTGTTTACTAAGTTTTAAATCATCTGAAATAATAATTCCCAAGTCCTGTTCCTCATCTGTAACAGTCAGTAAGTGTCATTGAGTCTGTAATTAACATTTGGATTTTTCTTCCCTAAATGCATTATTTTACACTTTGCTGTGTTAAACTTTAGATCCCAGTCATTTGTCAAATCCTCCAATTGTTGTATATCACTTCTCATTCCGTCTACCCCTCCTGGAACATCCACTCTGTTATAAATTTTTGTATCATCTGCAAAGAGACATACTTTCCCCTGTAGCCCTTTGCTGATATCACAGATAAATATGTTAAACAAAACAGGCCCCAGAACTGACCCCTGAGGAACACCACTAGTAACAGCCCCCTCTGCTGAATGAACTCCGTTTACTAAGACACTTTGTTTTCTGTCCTTTAGCCAGCATTCCACCCAGTTCACAATTTTATATTCTAGACCAAAAAGATACAGATTGTGAATTAGTTTATTGTGTGGGACGGTGTCAAATGCTTTGCTGAAATCTAGATATGCTACATCAACTGCTCCACCCTTGTCTAATACTTTTGTTACATAACCAAAGAAGTCAATTAGATTAGTCTGACATGATCTCCCTGAAGTAAAACCATGCTGATTTTTGTCCTCTAAATTGTTTGTCTTTATGTAAGTCATAATTCTTTCTTTTAAGAGGCTTTCCATTAATTTCCCTACTACTGAAGTTAAACTAACTGGCCTGTAGTTGCCAGATTCTTCTCTACTGCCCTTTTTATGAAGAGGTATTACATTTGCTATTCTCCAATCATCTGGGACAGCTCCTGTTAATAGTGACTGATTAAACAGATCTTTTAATGGGACAGTTAGCACTGATCGAAGTTCTTTTAAAACCCTTGGATGAATATTATCAGGACCCACTGCCTTTTGTATACGCTGATGTGTTCTTAAAAGGATGGTGTCTGTACTTTTGTATTTGATTGGCTTAATAGGGGGTTGCAGGATTAGGTTTACTGTTAGTGCTCTCTTTGATCAATTTAATTATTTAAACTTCCTGCACCAGGATCACCACAATTAATTATACAAGTGGTGCCCTGTCCCTAGCCCACCCATATTCTCATATATATATAGCTCTTTCTCCCCTGTTACTGAGGAAGAAGTTTCGCAACTTATACTGCGCTCTCACCTCACTACCTGTCCCCTTGACCCTATCCCCTCACAGCTACTCCCCTCCCTCTCTGCCACCCTTACCCCTATACTCACACACACTTTCAGCCTCTCCCTCAGCACCAGTATATTTCCCTCATTGCTGAAACATACACTGGTCACATCTATCCTCAAAAAACCTTCCCTTGATCCTACCTCCCCATTCAACTACCACCCTATTTCCCTCCTCCCTCTTGCATCAAAGCTCCTCGAAAAACTAGCTTATGCATACCTATCCCATTTCCTTACAATAAACTCCCTCCTTAATCTGTCCACAGCATTTGACACTGTTGACCACCCTCTCTCACTCCAAACCCTCCAATCCTTCGGCATATGTGACATAGCCCTCTCGTGGCTCTCTTCCTACCTGTCAAACCGTACCTTTAGTGTAGCCTTCTCTGGGGCCTCCTCTGCCCCATCACCACTTTCTGTCGGAGTGCCGCAAGGCTCTGTCCTCAGTCCCCTTCTCTTCTCAAGCTACACGTCATCACTAGGTTCCTTAATAAAGTCCCACGGTTTACAATATCATTTGTATGCCAATGACACCCAAATCTACTTCTCTGCACCAGACCTTTCGGCTTCCTTGCTAACCCGTGTCACTAACTGTCTTTCTCACATCTCCAACTGAATGTACTCTCACTACCTCAAGCTAAATCTCTCCAAAACTGAGCTCCTTATTTTCCCCCCTTCTTCTAAACTCTCCACCCCCAATCTCTCTATAACTGTCGACAACTCCATCATTACCCCTACCCTGCATGCCCAATGTCTCGGGTCACATTTGACTCAGATCTTTCTTTCACTCCTCACATTCAGTCATTGGCTAAAGCCTGCCGCTTCCACCTTAAAAACATCTCTAAAATTAGACACTTCCTTACACAAGACACAACTAAGATTTTAATCCACTCTTTCATTCTCTCCCGCCTTGATTACTTCAACTCTGTCCTCTCTGGTCTCCCCACCTACTGCCTAGCTCCTTTACAATCCATAATGAATGCCTCTGCCAGACTCATCTTCTTTACATGTCGCTCTTCATCTGCTGCACCTCTCGGCCAATCTCTTCACTGGCTTCCTCTTGCCTCTAGGATCAAACACAAAATTCTCATTCTGACATGCAAAGCCCTCAACTGCACTGCTACCCCCTATATCTCAGACCTTGTCTCCAGATACTCTCCCTCCCATCCCCTTCGCTCTGCTCACGACCTCCTACTCTCCTCCTCTCTTGTCACGTCATCACACTCCCATTTACAGGACTTCTCCAGACTGGCTCCCATCTTGTGGAACTCTCTGCCTCACTCCACAAGACTCTCTTCTAGTTTTAAAAGCTTCAAGTGCTCCCTAAAGACTCTACTGTTCAGGGATGCATACAACCTACACTAACTTTTCTTCATACCAGTTCCTCTCCTCCATTGTTATCCCCTAAACCCCCTTAGCATGTAAGCCTCAGAGTCCAGATGTTTGTTGATCACCTTCTCAAGAGCTGACTACAACAGTGCAACTCTTGGCAGGACCCTCTATCCATTTGATCCCTATAATTGTTTTGTTGTACTCCGCCTTTGTTAATAGCATTGCGGAATCTGTTGGCACTCTACAAATATCCGATAATAATAATAATATTAATAATAATAATAATAATTTTATATATATATATATATATATATATATATATATATATATATATATATATATATATATGTATATATACAGGGAGTGCAGAATTATTAGGCAAGTTGTATTTTTGAGGATTAATTTTATTATTGAACAACAACCATGTTCTCAATGAACCCAAAAAACTCATTAATATCAAAGCTGAATAGTTTTTAGCTTGTTTTTAGTTATAGCTATTTTAGGGGGATATCTGTGTGTGCAGGTGACTATAACTGTGCATAATTATTAGGCAACTTAACAAAAAACAGATATATACCCATTTCAATTATTTATTTTTACCAGTGAAACCAATATAACATCTCAACATTCACAAATATATATTTCTGACATTCAAAAACAAAACAAAAACAAATCAGTGACCAATATAGCCACCTTTCTTTGCAAGGACACTCAAAAGCCTGCCATCCATGGATTCTGTCAGTGTTTTAATCTGTTCACCATCAACATTGCGTGCAGCAGCAACCACAGCCTCCCAGACACTGTTCAGAGAGGTGTACTGTTTTCCCTCCTTGTAAATCTCACATTTGATGATGGACCACAGGTTCTCAATGGGGTTCAGATCAGGTGAACAAGGAGGCCATGTCATTAGATTTTCTTCTTTTATACCCTTTCTTGCCAGCCATGCTGTGGAGTACTTGGACACGTGTGATGGATCATTGTCCTGCATGAAAATCATGTTTTTCTTGAAGGATGCAGACTTCTTCCTGTACCACTGCTTGAAGAAGGTGTCTTCCAGAAACTGGCAGTAGGACTGGGAGTTGAGCTTGACTCCATCCTCAACCCGAAAAGGCCCCACAAGCTCATCTTTGATGATACCAGCCCAAACCAGTACTCCACCTCCACCTTGCTGGCATCTGAGTCGGACTGGAGCTCTCTGCCCTTTACCAATCCAGCCACGGGCCCATCCATCTGGCCCATCAAGACTCACTCTCATTTCATCAGTCCATAAAACCTTAGAAAAATCAGTCTTGAGATATTTCTTGGCCCAGTCTTGACGTTTCAGCTTGTGTGTCTTGTTCAGTGGTGGTCGTTTTTCAGCCTTTCTTACCTTGGCCATGTCTCTGAGTATTGCACACCTTGTGCTTTTGGGCACTCCAGTGATGTTGCAGCTCTGAAATATGGCCAAACTGGTGGCAAGTGGCATCTTGGAAGCTGCACGCTTGACTTTTCTCAGTTCATGGGCAGTTATTTTGCGCCTTGGTTTTTCCACACGCTTCTTGCGACCCTGTTGACTATTTTGAATGAAATGCTTGATTGTTCAATGATCACGCTTCAGAAGCTTTGCAATTTTAAGAGTGCTGCATCCCTCTGCAAGATATCTCACTATTTTTTACTTTTCTGAGCCTGTCAAGTCCTTCTTTTGACCCATTTTGCCAAAGGAAAGGAAGTTGCCTAATAATTATGCACACCTGATATAGGGTGTTGATGTCATTAGATCACACCCCTTCTCATTACAGAGATGCACATCACCTAATATGCTTAATTGGTAGTAGGCTTTCGAGCCTATACAGCTTGGAGTAAGACAACATGCATAAAGAGGATGATGTGGTCAAAATACTCATTTGCCTAATAATTCTGCACTCCCTGTATATATACTGTAGCCGGTGGCCTAGCACTCCTTCCACACCTGTGTTGCCAATGCCTGGGTGCTATCCTCAAATAGACAGTATAGAGCAATTGGGTAGATGGAGGGCACTCACAGGACTTAATTCAATAAGTATTCTTTATTTATATTACTAATTTCCTATATTAGAGAATGTCGTCGTTTCAGCCTATCCTGAGGCCTTCTTCAAGACAGTTTCATAATCTTAATTAGTGCGGACCACACTCTCAAGACGGACTCTCGATGCTGATGCTGTTTTCAGCATCGGGAGTCCATCTTGAGAGTGCGGTCCGCACTAATTAAGATTATGAAACTGTCTTGAAGAAGGCCTCAGGATAGGCCGAAACGTCGACATTCTCTAATATATGAAATTAGTAATATAAATAAAGAATACTTATTGAATTAAGTCCTGTGAGTGCCCTCCATCTACACAATTGATCTCTCTCTCTCTCTCTCTCTCTCTCTATATATATATATATATATATATAAAATCCATTTGTATAGGCATGGTGGAACACCTAAGAATGTTTCTCCAAGTGAGAAACTCAGACTTAAAATATATATATATATACATATATATATATATATATATATATATATATATATATGTGTATATATATATATATATAAATTAATACAAATTTTTCCATAGCAAATTAGAACACCTAGGCAAGTTCCCCGCTTGCGTTTTCCCAGTAAAACTCCACATACATTGTTAATAATGCACAAGAGGATTCTGGGTAAGATATGCAAAATCTCATTTTTTTTTGCTTCAAATACTGTTTTAACATAGTGATCCCCATCAGTAGGGGATAGATTTCTGGTTGCTGCTTTGCATAGAAAATTAGCACATCTATGCAAACATTTGTATTGATTTATTTTTGAGACATGGAGGATTTTAATCTCAGATTTGTATCTCCACCATAATTTTTATGAATTTATATATAAATATACATAATTATATATAGGTGTGTGTATATATATATATATATATATATATATATATACATAAGAATATCTGTTTATAAATACATAGAGCGTATTATTTTTTGTGCAGAACATTGGAATGTATAATATTTACAGTAAATACACAGTATAAAAGTTTATTAAATATGAATATTGCATAAATATGATTTTTCATGTTTTCATCTACTTGATTGCAAAGGGCTTCATTGCACTTCTATGTAGTCTATATATATGTGCATATGTATTTATGTGTTTATGTGTATATATATATATATATATATATATATATATACATATATATATATATATAAATACATTTGTACATACATATAAACGTATATATATATATATATATATATATATATATATATATATATATGTATATATATATTATATATATATATATATATATATATATATATATATACAGTATATATATGTATATATATATATTTTTTTTTATATATATATATACGGTAACCCCTAATTTAATCCCCCTACCCCGCCGCCAGCTATATTAAATTAATTAACCCCTAATTTAATCCTCCTACCCCGCCGCCAGCTATATTAAATTATTTAACCCCTAAAATACTAAACTAAACCTGTCTAACCCTACAAATAGCCCTGAAAAGGGCTTTTTGCGTGGCATTACCTCAAAGTAAACTGCTCTATTGCCAGCCCTTAAAAGGGCTTTTTGCGGGGCATGCCCCAAAGAAAACTGCTCTTTTACCAGCCCTTAAAAGGGCTTTTGGCGGGGCTTTGTCACAAAGTAAACTGCTCTTTTGCATCTATTCTAAATCCCCCTACACTGCCGCCACCTATAATAAATGTATTAACCCCTAATCTAATCCCCCTACACCGCCGCCAGCTATATTAACTATATTAACCCTAATTATATTAGGGTTAATATAGTTAATATAGTTATTATATTATATATATTAACTATATTAACCCTAATTATATTAGGGTTAATATAGTTAATATCGTTATTATATTATATACCGTATATATATATATATACATATGTTTAGACTTGCTTGCAAATGGCCTCAAAAACCCGATATCACTTGCTTGCAAACAATAGCACTCCACTCATTTTCTAGTCTAAAGTGAGAGATTAAAATGCTTGTATAACATTTATTTTTATGCAGAACATTGCTTAATTTCCCTTGTACACCATATATATTTAAAAATGTTTTAATGTTTCTTTGATAATTCAACATTGATTGAAAGCAATTCATCATTAATCATTTTAATTCATCTGTTATGATAGCCATCCAAACAGCTGCGGTTAGTGTTTTAATCGTCTTCTTTTTTAATAGAAAATAAAAGGCTGACCACTGATCGTGAAGGGCTTTGAAGCAAAAAATTATTCTCAGTTGCTTCTGAACACTAAGTAGACAGTGATAGTTGAATACTCAGCTCTGTATGCTATTAACATTTAGCAGGATTTAGATGCTGTTATGGAAAAACCCAATTGATGTTAAGCTGTCTCTGCACTACAAATGATATTTTTTTTCTTAAGCACTGAATTTCCACATTTGTACCTGGCTAGAGCGTAATCTACATTTCCCTGGTGAAATATTGTCAATTGGCATTTTCAAAATGAATTCAGTGACCTACAGTAATGTGAGATTCTTATGAACAGTATTTTTTGGTAAGTAACAGGAAATTCTGAATTCATCTAGAGAATCAAGGCATTATTATGACAAACAAAAGATTTCTTTCAAATGCTTTCTCTAACTTCATAAGAATTCAATCCATAGTGGTTAAATGAGACAATAGCTAAATCAAAAAATGGCAACAAATAATCTAGTAGGCAGCAACAGTTAGCACATTCCATTTAAGTATTAACAGTCTATATATCTATTTTTTTTAATGTTTTTTTGTTTTTGTTTTCCAATAATTAATATAAACATATTATTTTATACACTGGACATTCCGTATGTTATTCTATGAAGCTTAAAATGTGAATGATTCAAACCAGTGAATCAGCTTCAACGGATAGCATAGCAAATGGTAAAATATTTTGAATTGACTAGAAAATGTCTCTTATTAAAAACATGTATACTTTGGAGATTATTCACTAAATCACAAAGTTTACTGGATTTTGGTAAATTGTCTTTCTAGGATAAAATAGCATCCACTGATACTAATCACCCCAATTCCTATTTGAGTATTGAGGAGATCTAAGTTCATCTCTGTTTTTCTCTTGGTGTTTCCATTATACATGGACTACGGATACTATTTACATGGACTACGGATACTATTTTAACATTCGATTGTCATAGGATTTACTCACCATTAAATGGAATTTCAGATAATTTAACCAACTTTATATTAGTCACCATCTGTATGTATCCCAATGTCAGACACAGTGTCTTTTCTTGAAATCATCCACTCTAATTTGCTGTGACCCATTCTTTATCAAAGCATTAGCACTTAAATATATAACTCCTAGGTGAACATAATTTAAACTGTAATATCAATACATTTCGAATATTGACAAGGAAAACCACATTATTTCAGCTCATGCAAGTGAGAAAACCTGATTTAATGTCTATCACTTGTATCCTAATGCAGACTAACCAATCTCTATCAACGGGGCTATCATAAACCTTTCAGTGTTCTTTGTTCACAGAGCTCTATTTGTCCTTCTCCTTTGGATGTTGTCTGACTATATCCCTGTTCCACTTGTCCAATTAATATTCATAAATAGTTGCACCTTCCATGGTGGCCACTAATACATAATCTTAAAAAAAAAATTAAAAATATAAAAAGATATATGGTAGTTGGTTAAATTTTACATGTGGATATTCCAATTGATCATATTTTACTTTCTAATATTTTTTTGTTTCCGGTTTAACAAATCAGGAATATAAGATGATTCACTTTGTGAATTGTAATATATTGTTTATCATATTACTTGTGTTCAATATAACAGATTATACATAGGTCTGCAGAAAACAGAAAAGAACATATAAACTGGCACTGTGACTGTAAAAAAGTGTATGTCAGACCAGGTTAAAAAACTACAATAACCCTTTAAAGGCAATAAAGAAAATAATAATATTAATAATAATAATAAAAAAAAAAGAATGTAATGTACAATGCACTGCTTACTGGACTATGGATAAACAAACCGCATGCAAAAATTTACGGGCTTCAGGGATTCAGGCTTTCAGCATTAGTGATGTCGCGAATAGTTCGCTGGCGAATAGTTCCCGGCGAACATAGCATGTTCTCATTTGCCTCGGCGGGTGAACATATGCAATGTTCGATCTGCCCCCTATTTGTCATCATTGAAGACCCAGACCCTCCTACCTCCTGGACAGCATCCATTTTAGATTCATTCGGAAGCTGCATTGTTAGTGAGAGGAGGGACAGTGTAGCTGCTGCTGATTGAATAGGGAAATCTATAGCTAGGCCAGTGTATTCAGTGCCCACTACAGTTCTGAAGGACTCATCTGATCTCTGCTGTAAGGACAGCACCCCAAAAAGCCCTTTTTAGGGCTAGAACATCTGCTTTTTTTTCCTGTGTAATCTAAATGCAGTTGCCTGCCAGCGTGTGTGTCAGGCTCACAGCGTATACTGTGCCCACTTGCCCAGTGCCACCACTCATATCTGGTGTAACAGTAGTGTAGATTTTAAACAAAAAAAAACCCACTTTTTTGACTGTGTTAAATAATAGCAGTCAGTTTCCTTCACACGTGTGCGTTTCAGGGCCTGCCTGCCAGGGCACAGTGTCACCCCAGTGCAACTCATATGTGGTGTAACAGTAGTGTAGATTTAAAAAAAAACAACACTTTTTTGACTGTGTTAAATAATAGCAGTCAGTTTCCTTCACACATGTGCGTTTCAGTGCCTGCCTGCCAGGGCACATTGTCACCCCAGTGCAACTCATATTTTGTGTAACAGTAGTGTAGATTTTAAAAAAACAACACTTTTTTGACTGTGTTTAATAATAGCAGTCAGTTTCCTTCACACGTGTGCGTTTCAGTGCCTGCCTGCCTGCCTGCCAGGGCACAGTGTCACCCCAGTGCAACTCATATCTGGTGTAACAGTAGTGTAGATTTAAAAAAAAAAAAAAAAACTTTTTTGACTGTGTTAAATAATAGCAGTCAGTTTCCTTCACACGTGTGTGTTTCAGTGCCTGCCTGCCAGGGCACAGTGTCACCCCAGTGCAACTCATATCTGGTGTAACAGTAGTGTAGATTTTAAAAAAACAACCCTTTTTTGACTGTGATAAATAATAGCAGTCAGTTTCCTTCACATGTGTGCGTTTCAGTGCCTGCCTGCCAGGGCACAGTGTCACCCCAGTGCAACTTATATCTAGTGTAACAGTAGTGTAGATTTTAAAAAAAAAAACCCACTTTTTTGACTGTGTTAAATAATAGCAGTCAGTTTCCTTCACACGTGTGCGTTTCAGTGCCTGCCTGCCAGGGCACAGTGTCACCCCAGTGCAACTCTTATCTGGTGTAACAGTAGTGTAGATTTAACAAAAATAACACCTTTTTGACTGTGTTAAATAATAGCAGTCAGTTTCCTTCACACGTGTGCGTTTCAGTGCCTGCCTGCCAGGGCACAGTGTCATCCCAGTGCAACTCATATCTGGTGTAACAGTAGTGTAGATTTAAAAAAACAACACTTTTTTCACTGTGTTAAATAATAGCAGTCAGTTTCCTTCACACGTGTGCGTTTCAGTGCCTGCCTGCCTGCCAGGGCACAGTGTCACCCCAGTCCAACTCATATCTGGTGTAACAGTAGTGTAGATTTAAAAAAAAAAAAATACAATTTTGACTGTAATAGATTGAATAGCAGTTAGTTGTCTGCAAGCGTGTGTGTCAGGCCTACAGCGTCTACTCTGCCAACTTCTGCCAGTGCACAGTGCCACTCATATCTGTTGTCACAGTAGCTTGCACGCATAGAACCACTAATTGAAAAAAAAATGACAGACAGAGGCAGGCCACCCCGCAGGGTCCGTCGTGTTCGTGGTGCTTTGATTCCCTTTGGCCCTAGAATAATGCCCAGTGTTCAGAGGCCACATACCCCGAACTCGAACATTTCTGAGGACATAGTTGACTGGCTAACACAGGACACCCAATACAGCATCCCCTCGGAACCTTGACGCACCATCCTCCTCCAGCTTATCTTTGGGCACCTCTCAAGTTACCACTCGCCCGCCTGCCACCACCACCAACACTAGCACCACAGCCGCTTCACTTGATCTGTCAGAGGAGTTATTTACACATCAGTTGGAAGAAATGAGTGATAGTGATGCGCAACCATTATTGCCAGAGAATGTAGATAACAGGGATATGTCTCAGTCAGGCAGCATTACACACATGGAGATACAGTGTGATGATGATGATGTTGTACCCCCTGCTGCTTCCTTTGTTGAGTTGTCAGATACAAGTGAAGCGGTTGATGATGACGATGCATCTGTGGATGTCACGTGGGTGCCCGCTAGAAGAGAAGAAGAAGAGGGTAAAGTTCAGATGGGGAGACAGAGAGGAGGAGGAGACGAGTTGGAAGGAGGGAGAGGTCGTCACAAGGATCTAGTGGCACAGTCAGACAGCATGCATCGGCACCCGGGGTCAGCCAGACAGCACGCCAATCAACGCATGCTGTTGCCACCACCAGAATGCCATCATTGCAGAGCTCCGCAGTGTGGAATTTTTTTGTGTGTCTGCCTCTGACAATAGGGATGCCATTTGCAACCTGTGCCAAAAGAAACTGAGTCGTGGGAAGTCCAACAACCACCTAGGTACAACTGCTTTGCGAAGGCACATGATCGCACATCACAAACGCCTATGGGATCAACACATGAGTACAAGCAGCACACAAACTCAAAGCCGCCATCCTCCGCCTGGTCCAGCATCTTCAGCCACGTCAACCACTGCTGTTCTCCTTGCCCTCTCTCAACCATCCGCCACTCCGTGTCTCGCCTTGAGCAGTTCCTGTTCATCTGCCCACAGTCAGGTGTCTGTCAAGGACATGTTTGAGCATAAGAAGCCAATGTCACAAAGTCACCCCCTTGCCTGGCATCTGACAGCTGGCTTGACTGAACTCTTAGCCCACCAGCTTTTACCATACAAGCTGGTGGAGTCTGAGGCTTGCTATTGGGACACCGCAGTGGAAGGTACCCGGCCGAAATTTCTTTGCACAAAAGGCAATCCCCAACCTGTACTCGATTGTGCAAAAGGAAGTAATGGCATGTCTGGCACACAGTGTTGGGGCAAGGGTCCATCTGACCACTGATACCTGGTCTGCAAAGCATGGTCAGGGCAGGTATATCACCTACACTGAGCATTGGGTAAACCTGCTGACGGCTGCCAAGCATGGAATGTGTGGCTCTGCAGAGGAGTTGGTGACACCACCACGACTTGCAGGCAGGCCTGCTGCCACCTCCTCTACTCCTCCTACTCCATCCTCTTCCATAACCTCCTCAGCTGAGTCCTCTTCTGCTACTGCGTCTTGCTCCACATCAACGGCACCCCTCCAGATCCCCAGGTACTATTCCACATCCCGGATACGGCAGTGACACGCCATCTTGGGGTTGACTTGCCTGAAAGCAGAGAGTCACACCGGACCAGCACTCCTGTCCGTCCTGAATGCACACATGTGGATCAGTGGCTGACTCCGCACCAACTGGAGATCGGCAAAGTGGTTAGTGACAACGGAAGAAATTTGGTGGCGGCATTGAATTTGGGCAAGTTGACACATGTGCCGTGCATGGTACATGTGTGTAATCTGATCGTACAACGCTTTGTTCATAATTACCCAGGCTTACAGGACGTCCTGAAGCAGGCCAGGAAGGTGTGTGGCACACTTTTCAGATATCCAGCGGTGAAACAACATGCCAGTGAGGCGCTTGATTTGCGACAGCCTGACACGTTGGAATTCAACACTCCTAATGTTCGACCGACTGATCCAACAAGAAAAAGCTGTTAACGACTATTTGTATGACCGGGGTGCTAGGACAGCCTCTGCGGAGCTGGGAATTTTTTTGCCACGTTACTGGACGCTCATGCGCAATGCCTGTAGGCTCATGCATCCTTTTGAGGAGGTGACAAACCTAGTCAGTCGCACCGAAGGCACCATCAGTGACATCATACCATTTGCATTATTCCTGGAGCGTGCCCTGTGAAGAGTGCTGGATCAGGCCGTAGATGAGCGTGAAGAGGAAGAGTTGTGGTCACCATCACCACCAGAAACAGCCTTATCAGCATCGCTTGCTGGACCTGCGGCAACGCTGGAAGAGGATTGTGAGGAAGAGGAGTCAGAGGAGGAATGTGGCTTTGAGGAGGAGCAGGAAGACCAACCACAACAGGCATCCCAGGGTGCTCGTTGTCACCTATCTGGTACCCGTGGTGTTGTACGTGGCTGGGGGGAAGAACATACCTTCAGTGAGATCACTGAGGACGAGGAACGGGACATGAGTAGCTCGGCATCCAACCTTGTGCAAATGGGGTCTTTCATGCTGTTGTGCCTGTTGAGGGACCCTTGTATAAAAAGGCTAAAGGAGAACGACCTGTACTGGGTGTCCATGCTACTAGACCCCCGGTATAAGCATAAAGTGCCTGAAATGTTACCGAATTACCGCAAGTCAGAAAGGATGCAGCAGTTCCAAAATAAATTAAAAAGTATGCTTTACACAGCGTATAAGGATGATGCCACAGCACAACGGGAATCTAACAGGGGAAGAGGGGAAAGTAATCCTCCTCCTCCCACGACCACGCCGGCAAGGACAGGACGCTTTAAAAACGTTTTGTTGATGGAGGACATGCAGACCTTTTTAAGTCCTACGCATCACCACAGCCCTTCGGGGTCCACCCTCAGAGAATGACTCGACCAACAGGTAGCAGACTACCTCGCCTTAACTGCAGATATTGACACTCTGAGGAGCAATGAACCCCTTGACTACTGGGTGTGCAGGCTTGACCTGTGGCCTGAGCTATCCCATTTTGCGATAAAACTTCTGGCCTGCCCCGCTTCAAGTGTCCTGTTAGAAAGGACCTTCAGTGCAGCAGGAGGTATTGTCACTGAGAAGAGAGGTCGTCTAGGTCAAAAAAGTCTAGATTACCTCACCTTTATTAAGATGAATGAGGGATAGATCCCGAAGGGAATGACAGTGGGCGATACATTTGACTAAAAAAGGCCTGATGAGATGAGCTGCCTTGGGCTAAAAATGGTCCACATGCTGCTGTATTTGATCTCTGAATGCCGGATGACTTGCGTGACTTATCCGCCACCAACTAGGGTTCAAGCCGCAATGTTTTAGGGCACTTTCTGCCTGGGAAACAAACATGAATTTTTCTGGCCGCTGCTACAGCAGCGGCTGCAACAATACCTAATTTTCAGGCATGTGTACATGCCTAATTTTTCTGGCCTCTGGTGCTGCACTGTGGCTTCAAAATCCAAACCAAAAAAAAGGCACATAACAGGGATTAAACTGATAGGAATAGTGCTACTTAACACAAAAATCGATGCCATATACACGTCCCCTGATAGGGGACGTAACAGGGATTAAACTGATAAGAATAGAGCTACTTAACACACCACTCATATCTGGTGGCACATTAGATTGCATGCGCAGTGCCCCAAATTTGAAGTAGGAGGACCGACCAAGCATCTTTTTCCATCTCCCGGTTCCTAAAATCGATGCCATATACACGTCCCCTGATAGGGGACGTAACAGGGATTAAACTGATAAGAATAGAACTACTTAACACACCACTCATATCTGGTGGCACATTAGATTGCACGCGCAGTGCCCCGATTTTGAAGTAGGAGGACAGACCAAGCATCTTTTTCCGTCTCCTGGTTCCTAAAATCGATGCCATATACACGTCCCCTGATAGGGGATGTATCAGGGATTAAACTGATAAGAATAGAACTACTTAACACACCACTCATATCTGGTGGCACATTAGATTACACGCGCAGTGCCCCAATTTTGTAGTAGGAGTACCGACCAAGCATCTTTTTCCATCTCCCGGTTCCTAAAATCGATGCCATATACACGTCCCCTGATAGGGGACGTAACAGGGATTAAACTGATAAGAATAGAACTACTTAACACACCACTCATATCTGGGGGCACATTAGATTGCACGCGCAGTGCTGCAAATTTGAAGTAGAAGGACCGACCAAGCATCTTTTTCCATCTCCCGGTTCCTAAAATCGATGCCATATACACATCCCCTGATAGGGGATGTAACAGGGATTAAACTGATAGGAATAGTACTACTTAACACACCTTATAATAACACAGAGAGAGGCAATGCAGAGAGAGTAGTCTGAAGAAGAGGAGTCAGAGGAGGAAGGTGGCTTTAAGGAGGTGGAAGACCAAACACAGCAGGCATCCCAGGGGGCTTGTTGTCACCTTTCGGGGACCCTTGGTGTTGTACGTGGCTGGGTGGAGGAAAAGACCTTCAATGACATCAGTGAGGACAAGGGACGGGACATGGCTTGCTTGGTATCCAACCTTGTGCAAATGGGGAGTTTGCGGTTGTGCAAATGGACTGTTTGCGGTTGTTTGCGGTGCGTTAAAGGGACAGTCTAGGCCAAAATAAACTTTCATGATTCAGATAGAGCATGTCATTTAAAAAAAATTTCCAATTTACTTTTATCACCAATTTTGCTTTGTTCTCTTGGTATTGTTAGTTGAAAGATTAACCTAGGAGGTTCATATGCTAATTTCTTAGACCTTGAAGCCCACCTCTTTCAGATTGCATTTTAACAGTTTTTCACCACTAGAGGGTGTTAGTTCACGTATTTCATATAGATAACACTGTTATCTGGGAGCAGGCACTGATTGGCTAGACTGCAAGTATATTATTATAAATGTGTTAGTTATGCAAAATTTGGAAATGGGTAATAAAGGGATTATCTATCTTTTAAAACAATTAAAAATTCTGGTGTAGACTGTCCCTTTAAACGGGGAGTTTGGTCTGTCACTGTGAAGCGGGCGTAACCCTTACACTACCTGATCGATACAACATCATACCTGATGTTTTAAAGCACATTATTCCAAACAATTTAGGAATGTTAGGTGATTTATGCCCTTTATGGCTTAAAACCAGACTCTGCATCAACTATGTAATTTTCCATGGGAGTTTTGCCATGGATCCCCCTCCGGCATGCCACAGTCCAGGTGTTAGTCCCCTTGAAATAACTTTTCCATCACTATTGTGGCCAGAAAGAGTCCCTGTGGGTTTTAAAGTTTGTCTGCCTATTGAAGTCTATGGCGGTTCGCCCGGTTCGCCCGTTCGCGAACAGTTGGGGATGTTCGCGTTCGACGTTTGCAAACCCAAATTTTTAGGTTTGTGACATCACTATTCAGCATGCAACCCTTTTACACTAGTAGTAGCTGCAGTCTTAAGACAGTAGCTACTTAACCTCTCTTCAACCTAAAGTGTCTTGATTTTAAATCATCCCAATCTGATCCAATACAGATGATTGACAGTCCCTGCTCTCACACGATTGACCACACGCTAGCAGGAGATGACATTGCACCAGCAGCGACTTGTGCATTGATAAATGCCTGCAATGGATTTTACCCGCTCACCGCAAAGCCAGGGGGAGGAGATTCTTGATAGCGTACCTTGTCCGCCCAGCAAATAATAAATGGAGGCCTTTCTATCAAAAAGGATGGGAATAGATTCCATGCCTTGTCAATAACTGGAACCATTGTGTCATGTGGGGGCCAAGCACTAAAATATTAATGCTATATTTTCAAGATCACCTTGTTTGCTCAAGGACGTCACGTTTAAGTGCAACCTGGTCCTGGTTCTATGAGAGTGCCAGGGGATGCCAGCGCATCCCATTCTTTCAGTTTACACACCTTTTGACATTCTAAAATCTTTTACAATTGTTAGCTGAAAAGACGTTCCTGTGCTGAACAAAAAAAAGAAAAGAGATTTGTTTAAATGTTTACGAGTTGTGTCCCAAATTAACAAAATTAATTAAAACTTCTATCCCACAGGATGTTAAGCAGTAAATACTTCCTGTTTAGAAAAATTATGTTTCATGTTTAAATTATGCTGTTTCATATGTATGATAGATTGTTAGTGTTGTAACTTCATATGGATTGTTTATAAAAACATGTAAAATATGAATACATTTGTTATTTGTAAGTTTATATTCACAAAAATATTGCTATGCATGTGCACAACTTGGGTAACATCCATACAACATGATGGTACTTAATCATAAATATGGAATTCACTTTTGTTTTAAACCCAAATGTGATAGATTAGATGGATGGAGAGATAAATCACATCTTAATGAAAACATATTTTAAAGTGATATAGAAGTCAAATTAAAGCTTCATGATTAAAAGGACATGAAACACAAACTTATTTTTTTTTGTGAATCAGACAAAGCATACAATTTGAAAATGTTTGTAATTTACTGCTATTATCAAATTTGCTTTGTTCCCATGATATTTTTGTTCTTGAAGAGACACCCAGGTAGGTGTATGGAGCTCTACATGGCTGGACATATTGCTTCCATCTAGTGTTCTTTCAAATGAATAACATTCTTGCAAAACCGCTGTCACATAGTGCTCCAGATGCACATGCTCCTTAGCTTAAGTCCCTACTTTTCAACAAAAGATACTAAGAGAACAAATATTTTTTATAATAGAAGTAACTTAGAAAGTTGTTTAAAATTGCATACAGAGGTATGAGCAGAAGATTGCATATAACTTGAGATCTATGGCCCCTTTTTGTGAAGGCACACAAGTAGCTTTGGAGTTGTTTCAGTAGAGGCTTGCTCTTGCAAACCTGCAACCAAAAGTTAAAAATCACTGGTCTTATGACTGCTGCTATCTATGTGGTCAACCTCAGAACACAAGTTTTGCTCTTGCTCAATTGGTTGGGTAATAGCCGGGAGTGGGGCTACCCACACATATGTTTCTGCAATGTTAAATTCTTACTGAGAACCTTCTCCTCACACATTATGATAAATAGAGGCCTATGTGTATATCATTGTTCTAAACACTGCTACCATGTGTACACTGCCACATGTATACTCCTAAGCATGCACTAATCGGCCCCAATGATAAAAGGATTGCCAGACCCACTAGAAATTGCCCCCTTTTTGTCTGTGCATCTGTGATAATTTATAAAAAAAATGAGCTGTCTCTCTCTGTGCCAACAAGGGGCAATGTGCCTTCCATAGGGAATAAGCAGGATCGATGTCTGAGCAAAAAATCCACCCACATCGCTATATAGAGGCCTATTTAACAAAGGTCTGTTGGACGTGATCCAACAGTGCGGATCAGATCCGACAGGCTTGCTGACTGCAGAGAGCAATACGCCCTCCGCATTCAGCATTGCACCAGCAGCTCTGGTGCAACGCCGCCCCCTGCAGATTTGCGGCCAATCTGCCGCCAGCAGGAGGTTGTCAATCAACCCGATCGTACTCGATCAGGTTGAATTGTGGAGATCTCTGTCCACCTCCTCAGAGCAGGCGGACAGGTTATGGAGCAGCGGTCTTGAGACCGCTGCTCCATAACTTGTGTTTCTGGTGACTCTGGAGGGCCGCCAGAAACATGGTGCGTCAAGCTCCATACGGAGCTTGATTGATATGCCCCAAATTCTCAATAGTGGGGAGGGGGTGTGTATTCAAAGCATGTTTAAACAACATAGACTGAGTTCACTAAAACTGAAAATGTTTTCTGTCTAGTACCAGTTCAACTTGTACATAAATAAAATAAGTTTAAGTGTACATTCAGTAGATTTCTTACAATTAAAAATATGGATGAAAAGGTTCACCTTAAATGGAGGAAAGATCTTTTAAAATTTTGAAACTCCCAGCAATGTTATTTCCATGGAACTCCCATGAAGCTCTAATGGAACATCTGTATGTTCACAACGTATGCAATAACAATTGTTAATACCGAACTAAAAAATAAAATGCTTAATAAGAAACCTATAGGAGCTGGGGGGATGTGGGTTTATTATACATGTGTATGCAGTTTATTATATGTATGTTTGTATAAGACTGTAAAATACTAAAATATGTATTTAAAGTCTTTTCTTTATTTAAAGTGATATGGAACCTAATTTTGTTCTTTCATGATTCAGATACAGCTAGATTACAAGTTTTCAGCACTATAGGGAAATTAATGACCGCCATAAAAGGGGCGTTATTTCACCTCCCTATAGCACTGCTATTACAAGTTTACAAAAAGCAGGCTTGTGTGGGCGATATGGTGGCGTTGAGCTCCATACTGCAACAAAATACAAGAGCTACTTTGACGTGCTCGTGCACCATTTCCCCATAGACATCAATGGGGAGAGCCTGCAAAAAAGAACCCTAAAACCTGCGATCGCGGAAACAAAAGCCCCATAACGCAGCCCCATTGATGTCTATGGGAAAAGAAAAAGTTAAGTTTAAACCTAACACCCTAACATAAAAACCACATCTAAACACCCCTAATCAAAAGGATACCCTTTGAAAAAGCTGTGATATACGGCGAAACATGTCAGGGACTTGTTAGGAGTTGTTGGGAACTCCCTTTTTAAACTGGCCGCAATATTGACTTGATAACGTTATAAACAATTATATTGATTTGTGCATTATAGAATGTTATAGGTGGTGGTAATTGGAGGTAACATATTATATTTAGTGGCTAATACCTGTTTAATAGAAATACCGGTATATGACTAAAATGTAACTTAATTAACCCCTTAACGACCAAGGACGTACGCATACGTCCTCAAAAAAATACAGTTAATGACCGAGGACGTGTGGCGTACGTCCTTGGTCTGGAAAGCAGCTGGAAGTGATCCTGCTCGCTTCCAGCTGCTTTCCAGTTATTTCAGTGATGCCTCGATATTAAGGCATCCTGCAATTACCCCCTTTGGCCATCCGATGCAGAGAGAGCCACTCTGTGGCCCTCTCTGCACCGGACATCGGTGGCCGGTATCGTTGGTGGGCGGGAGCCAGTCTGGGAGGCGGGTGGGCGGCCATCTATGGGCCGAGTGGATTGGAGGGGGGGCGGGATCAGGGGCGGGAAAGACGGGGGCGCATGCGCGTG
The DNA here is from genome assembly GCF_027579735.1 of Bombina bombina. NCBI lineage: Eukaryota > Metazoa > Chordata > Amphibia > Anura > Bombinatoridae > Bombina > Bombina bombina. The sequence continues at coordinate 197,064,770 of NC_069504.1, read as the reverse complement.
CACGGGGGGGCGGTGGGCGGGCGCGTGCACGGGCGGGAGCGGGAGGGAACCGCTGCACTGCAGAAAAACAAAGTTGATAAAAGTAAAAAAATCTAAGGGATCTGGAAGGGGTGGGGGTTGGTCTTGGGGGGGCAGCTACACTACAGAAAAGGGCAATTAAAAAAAAAAAAACAACATACTTTTTTTTACTAAACTGGGTACTGGCAGACAGCTGCCAGTACCCAAGATGGCGCCCATTAAGGCAGAGGGGGAGGGTTAGAGAGCTGTTTGGTGGGGGATCAGTGAGGTTTGGGGCTAAGGGGGGATCCTACACAGCAGCATATGTAAATATGCTAAATTAAAAAAAAGACCAAATATAGCTTTTATTTTAGTACTGGCAGAGTTTCTGCCAGTACTTAAGATGGCGGGGACAATTGTGGGGTGGGGGAGGGAAGAGAGCAGTTTGGGAGGGATCAGGGGGTCTGATGTTTCAGGTGGGAGGCTGAGCTCTATACTAAAGCTAAAATTAACCCTGCATGCTGGGTTACTGCTAGCCACTGCTAGCCATAATACACGTGTGATGCACAGCGGCATTTGGTGGCCTTCTAATTACCAAAAAGCAATGCCAAAGACATATATGTTTGCTATTTCTGAACAAAGGGGATCCCAGAGAAGCATTTACAACCATTTGTGCCATAATTGCACAAGCTGTTTGTAAATAATTTCAGTGAGAAACCTAAAGTTTGTGAAAAAGTTTGTGAAATAGGGAACGTTTTTTTTTTTTATTTGATCGCATTTGGCGGTGAAATGGTGGCATGAAATATACCAAAATGGGCCTAGATCAATACTTTGGGTTGTCTACTACAGTACACTAAAACTAAAATTAACCCTACAAGCTACATAATTAACCCCTTCTCTGCTGGGCATAATACACGTGTGGTGCGCAGTGGCATTTAGCGGCATTCTAATTACCAAAAACCAATGCCAAAGCCATATATGTCTGCTATTTCTGAACAAAGGGGATCCCAGAGAAGCATTTACAACCATTTGTGTCATAATTGCACAAGCTGTTTGTAAATGATTTCAGTGAGAAACCTAAAATTGTGAAAAATGTAACGTTTTTTTAATTTGATCGCATTTGGTCGCATTTGGCGGTGAAATGGTGGCATGAAATATACCAAAATTGGCCTAGATCAATACTTGGGGTTGTCTATTACACTACACTAAAGCTAAAATTACCCCTAAAAGCTCCCTACATGCTCCCTAATTAACCCCTTCACTGCTGGGCATAATACACGTGTAGTGCACAGTGACATTTAGCAGCCTTCTAATTACTAAAAAGCAACGCCAAAGCCATATATATTTCTGAACAAAGGGGATACCAGAGAAGAATTTACAACCATTTAAGCCATAATTGCACAAGCCGTTTGTAAATAATTTCAGTGAGAAACCAAAAAATTTTGAAAAAATTAGTGAAAAAGTGAATGATTTTTTGTATTTAAACGCATTTGGCGGTGAAATGGTGGCATGACATATACCAAAATGGGCCTAGATGAATACTTTGGTATGTATACTAAAAAAATATATACATGTCAATGGATATTCAGAGATTCCTGAAAGATATTAGTGTTCTAATGTAACTAGCGCTAATTTTGAAAAATAATGGCTTGGAAATAGCAAAGTGCTACTTGTATTTATGGCCCTATAACTTACAAAAAAAGCAAAGAAGATTTAAACATTGGGTATTTCCCCAGGACAGAATTTAGAAACTATTTAGCATGGGTGTTTTTTGGTGGTTGTAGATTTGTAACAGATTTTGGGGGTCAAAGTTAGAAAAAGTGTGTTTTTTTCCATTTTTTCCTCATATTTTATATTTTTTTATAGTAAATTATAAGATATGATGAAAATAATGGTATCTTTAGAAAGTCCATTTAATGGCGAGAAAAACGGTATATAATATGTGTGGATACAGTAAATGAGTAAGAGGAAAATTACAGCTAAACACAAACACTGCAAAAATGTAAAAATAGCCTTGGTCCCAAACGGACAGAAAATGTAAAGTGCTGTGGTCATTAAGGGGTTAAAAAAAACTAGAAATTTGACTGTGAAATAATAGCAGTCAGTTTCCTTCACCCGTGTGCGTTTCAGGGCCTGCCAGGGCACAGTGTCACACCAGTGCAACTCATATCTGGTGTAACAGTAGTGTACATTAAAAAAAAAACTAGAAATTTGACTGTGAAATAATAGCAGTCAGTTTCCTTCACGCGTGTGCGTTTCAGGGCCTGCCAGGGCACAGTGTCACACCAGTGCAACTCATATCTGGTGTAACAGTAGTGTACATTAAAAAAAAAAACTAGAAATTTGACTGTGAAATAATAGCATAAGATATCATGAAAATAATGGTATCTTTAGAAAGTCCATTTAATGGCGAGAAAAAAACAGTATATAATATGTGTGGGTACAGTAAATGAGTAAGAGGAAAATTACAGCTAAACACAAACACTGCAAAAATGTAAAAATAGCCTTGGTCCCAAACGGACAGAAAATGGAAAAGTGCTGTGGTCATTAAGGGGTTAAGCAGCATCAGCCTTAACGTTAAAAACAACTATTCAATATATCGGAATATTTAGCTGGTAGGGACTCGGCTTCTGCAAAGACATTTTAGTGCTATACAGTAATATTAACTTCAGAAGTAACTAAGCTTATAAAGTAACACTGACTATTTTAGTGGAGTAATATATGTAGCCCTTAATACAATCCGGTGAAAGCTAAAGTTTATAACTTATCCTTCAGCTACACAAAAAAACTGAACCAAACAGTGCTTTCAGGGTGAGGCAATTAAACCGAACCAAAAAATACCTGCACAATGCAGCAAACAAGTGGAGCATAATTTAACTCTACAACATAACACACACAGATATTATTTTTATTCTATTGCAATCCAGTACAATACATCAATTGCAATTTTTGCAAAAATTGTTACACATATTACATAAGTAGAGCAAAATAGTTTAAGATACTTTTTGAGTGTCATTACTGATTTAAATTATTGTAAGCTTCTGGGGCGGAGCCAACTACCATCATGGCCGGTCGCATCTAGCTTGAGCTCCCTGTAATAGTTAGTTAGGGGACAAAATTTTCTAAGATAATTGCCCTGATACCAAGTTATTTCTCCCTGTCTGTATGCCCAAGTCTGATGCTGGGATCTAGGAACAACAATTAAGGAGTCTTACATTGTACAGGAGGGAGACGCAGAGACACGGATACCGCATCTACCATCTGAGGATCTACCCTAGTCTCGGCTGCCTACCCTAAGACCAGCACCTGAATCCCTAACAGCACTGCAGACAAAGAACTACCGCACAGCACAACCGCAGCGGTAGGAGCACCTATCACAGCAGCGCCGGAGCTGTAGGGAGTTCCCCCGCATCTGATCTCTGAAGAGCCATCTCACAGCGGGGCTGCCCGCGCTGCCCTTCACCTCTCAACAGCGGAATTAGACTGTTGCGCTAGCTCCGGAGGGTCTGAGACTCGCTCCGGAGCCTACTATCCTGCACCACCTCAAGAACCCACTTCAGATGCGGTGCAACACACGGCTATATGCCCGGATAGCTCCCACGTATTTCACCGCTGATCACCTGTTTGTAAGTAATGGCAGCTTAGTCTGCAGGGGACATTTCCATTTTATTTACTCTGTTTATGTGCACACTGGTTTGGGGGAACAAGCCTGAGACCAACCGGGACATACTCCACTAACTGTAAATTATTGGCTTGGCGCCATTTGAAAAGACTTTCACTCCTGCATAGTGGCGCGAAAACGCCATCTTTAACTTCTCTATAATACAGCGTAGCTGCCTGATAGAACGGCTCCCCCCACAGTAACCCACAGCGTGTTTTGGTAGAAATTGCAGCTCAGATTGAACAAAGGGCTTTAGCTAAGTGTGGGTTTTCATCGATCAAGGCAGGAGCAACTGCAACCAATCTGCTAAAAATGTATTCATTATTGGCTGGCCACGTGGAATTTAAACCCTATACAGTTACCTGCAAATATAGTGTGCAGCAATTGCTCTCTGCTTCCCAACTCACAACCACTATTTCAGAGGAGGCAGAGACCTTATAGGGGAATAAGCAGCTAACCCCCAACAAATTATGAGTCCCTAGGTTTGCCACGACACTGCATTTTGGGGCCCTCTTTAGAAACACTCTACAACTCCAGCAGCTGCACTTAACTACCTGCTCTGCTATATAGTTGGACTGAGCTGCACCACATAAAGAATTTTAAAAGTTGTTGCATATCTAGCGCATAAATCACACCTGGTGTGCACTCTCCCGTTCCCTTTCCTACTGCATGCTGCTGCAGTAGGTCATAACCCTTCACCCCTTTTCTGGTCTGGCCCAGAGGTGGCAATTTCCCTAGGGAGAGTGCCCTAAATCTACTCCTAATATAGCAAGACTCTTTAATCCTTAAAGGACTGAAATAACAAGGCCTGAAGCTGCCGGGCCAGAGCCCCAGTTGCCAGAGATTATTCCATTTCCTCTAGAGAGTACATTTGCTTAACATGGCATAAACACATTTAGGCCATTTAGGCCAGTCTACCACACAGTGATCCTTCCTCTTCTCTAAGTGGGACTGCCCTAACATACCTGGTCTCTAATTTCTCAAGGACCCCTCCTACAACGGGCCCAATTTATCTCTCATCCAATATGTCACAGTCAGCCAGAGGGAAAAAATAAACAGCCATTCTTACCCAAAAAAACTGTGATGGATCACTTTGGACCCCCAGGAGGACTATCACAGAGCGATATAGAACCTCCAGGCTCCCCAAGGTCTGACACCTCGGATCTCGCATTAGCGGCTATCCAGAACATTCCCAAACCCTATCCGAGGCAGTCACTCCCTCATTTATTATGGATTCTCTCAAGTCCTTGCTGGACAAGCATCATGCTTCATTCACAGCTCAAATGGCGGCCTCTACGGCTGAGCTCAAAAAAGAGATCTCATCAACAAATGAAACAATACACACACTGGAGAGAAGGCAGGAGGACGCCGCTGTGGAGCACTCTAACTTGCAATCCTACACGCAGTACCTCGCAGACTATCTAGAAGTTGTAGATGATAAAATAGCAGACTTGAAAGATAGATCTCGGAGGAATAACCTAAGGATCCAAGGTATCCCCGAGTCTATCTCCGTGGCTGACTTACAACCATATCTAAAAGAACTGTTTCTTGTGTTAGCACCCCCCGCCATGGAAGCTGAATCACTGATGGACCATGCACACCGCTCTCTTAAGCCCAAAGGTCTCCCAGATGACCAACCCAGAGATACAATAGTCCGGCTTCACTATTTCACTTACAAAGAGAGAATTCAAAGGGCTCATTTTCAGAAACCTCCACTCCCAGACAAATTTAAAAAGCTGCAAATCTTTCCTGACCTGTCTGAAAAACTTTCATGGAAGTTATATCCATCCTACGGAAAAATGAGATCAGATACAGGTGGGGTTATCCCATAAAGCTACTCATCTTTCTGAACAATCAGATGTTCACTATACAGATCCCTACCAGAGGATATGAACTGCTTAAGCTGTGGAACCTGTACCCTTCTCAAAAGGAAAAACCACAGTCCAGGCAGACTCAACTAAGAGCCACAGCAACAGAATGGGAGGCTTCCTCCGCCCCTGCGGAGCGACAAGGCGTCACAGATGTCTCCAAAGCTAGGGACTGGGCTACTCCTTCAACCCGAGGGCTCAGCCAGCAGAAGCACCGTGAAGGTCAGGACTGGCTGATTCTTCCGCAGAGACACAGATCTGGATCACCAGTTTCCTAGGAAATACATTTCAGGCTCTAAATTGCAGTCTGCTTTCCCCGGACACTGTTTATATGAAGTTATTTTTTGGTGTATGTTGAAAACATGTGTTTCCTCATCATTTGGACTCTTGCAGTTTGCATGCTGATCCTGATGAACTCTGGACGATAAGTATCTCTTTCTGATTCTGTTTCTTTGCAATATACACATAGCACTTTGACCACTGTTTATGTATTCTGGCAGAGATCCCACTGTTTGCTTATTATTTAGCATTGATGTGTTTCAGGGAAATTCATGTCTCATCTTTGACACAAATTCTAGTTAGGAACCCACAGACCTATAGCATAACATTCACTTTTGTCAACCAGGGTTGCGCTAACCTACAGGTGCCGTGTGCTCGGTGAGGGCCCAATTGCAGCACATTCCCTGTGTGCATATCAGCCGTGGCTGTGGCAGATACATTGGGAAACTAATCACTACACATACAACACCTAGAGACTCCCTGCAGCAAACTTCTACTCATACAGGGTTCCAGACTTTCAGTTGCTAATAGAACACTTCACCACAGATATCATAGCACTTCACCACAATTTTAAAGTTTCAGCTGCCCATTACGATTTCAAAGTCGCAAGATCACACTGACACGTATTCTATCTAAACCATCAGGCGAGTTATTTGTCTGTCCCAGGGCGCCACAGTCACGGCTTCTTAGATTACTTTGTGTGGTCCACATTGAGATGCATAACCGACTGCTAGTTATAATACTGTAGTTATAAGTTGTTTGATACTCTGAATGCTGTTTTAAGTGTAAAATTACTGTTTTCTCATACGTTTATTGAATGTTCTCTGTTATCACTGTCACATAACTTTAAGTGTCATGCAACCTTTTCATTTGACAGGCTATAAGGCCGTTATTCTAATTCTTGATCCCCATCACCCCCTAATAGTCCATTATTTAGTTCTAGAGCAGCCGGCTCCCTCCCCTACATGGCCCGCTGTTAACAGTAAATTACTTAAAAATTCTAACAACCTCCTCCCCCCATAAACCCAAGACCCCTTAACCCCCCTACTCAAATGTGCCTCCCTTACTAGGGAAGACGATTAATGTGGTTTTTCTTGACCATACCGCAATATCCATTTTACAATACATTTGTACTGTCATAAATTGTACTGAGTGTTGCATCTTTTTGGAATTTATCAGAAGTTTAAGAACAACCAACCTCTTACCGCTCTTGTCCTTCCGCTCTTGTCCTTTTCCTCCCCTCCCTTCCCTTCTTAGCCTTCTAGTTCCACCTTCTTCTTCCCCTTTTTTTTTCTCTTGTTTGTTGTTTTCTCTCTCCCCCTCCTCTCCCAAACATTGTTTCAGCATGTCCCTTACCTGCACCTCACTCAATACTAGAGGGCTTAATACTCCTGACAAGAGAAGTAGATTAGTCAGCTACCTAACTCGCACTAAATCTAAAATAGCCTTGCTCCAGGAGACTCACTGGGCGGATGGTACCCCTATACCCTTCCAATGTAAACAATACCCGGTGGTGGAGACAGCCTCATTCTCTGGGAAATCGAGAGGTGTAGCTATTCTGATACACAAATCCATACTCTTCGAGAAAATAGAAACTTATAAGGACCCAAAAGGTAGATTCTTGATATTGACCTGCAGGCTAGATAACACTCCATACACTCTAGCCAACTACTATGGCCCAAATTCAGGACAAATACAAGCTTTTAGAAAGTTTTTAAGACTGTTGACTTCTCATAAAACTCAGAATCTACTACTAGTGGGGGATTTCAATATGCTCCTTGACCCGACACTAGATAGACGCTCTCCTAAACTTAAACCTTGTGACAAACAAACCACTAGAACAACAAAACAATTTAATAACCTTCTGGTCCAGCATAATTTGTTTGACATCTGGCGTTCCCACCATCTCTCTTCTAGGGACTACTCCTACTACTCTAAAGTACACAATACCTATACCAGGATTGATTATTTTTTTGTGAACCAAGACTATTGAACCCTTTAGATCCTCCTGGACACTTCCGGAACACCTCCTTTCCAGTCCAGACCAGGTCACACTGATTCAGAAAGAGATTTCTGAATTCCTGAGTATAAATCACAATGGTGCAGTCAATGACTTTTGTCTGTGGAGCACCCTCAAGGCTTACCTCAGAGGGGTATTCATTAAACTGAACATGGAGCATAAGAAACGGCTGGGTAGTTTGCTCGCCCAACTCCATGTCTCCTTGAGGAACCTGAACATATTACATGTAGCATCATTAGACCCGCAAGTTCTCACCCAAATTGAAGCCACTAAAACACAAATTGCAGCCCTAGAATTAAAAAGACACCAAGCTCAGGTTCAGAAGTTCAAACAGAAATTTTATGCCAAGGTAAATAAAGCGGACAGGTTATTGGCCAACAAACTTAAGCAAAGAACCGCTGAAGCTCGTATCCAATACATCAAAATGCCCCAGGGAATTGTCCGGCTTCCAGCAGACATAGGGAAAGCCTTCGCTTCTTACTATTCTTCACTATATAACCTGGTAGATTCCCCTACTCACCTTGCTCCGGCCACACAGCACATTCAGGACTTTCTAGACACCCTCTCTTTGCCGACCTTGTCAGCAAACCAGAGGGATCTGCTTGATGCTCCATTTACTATTAAAGAAGTCCTCTACACCATCAAATCCCTAAAATCCCACAAAGCTCCGGGTCCTGGCGGTTTTGGAGCTCTGTTCTACAAAACGTTCCGTCTCCAGTTATCACCACTCCTCAATAGAGTTTGCTCCCTGGCCAGACAGTCAAGCTCCCTACCAGCTGAGCTATTAGAGGCGACCATAGTGACTATCCCAAAACCGGGTAAAACCCCCAATGTATGTGAACATTTCCGTCCCATTTTACTGATTAATATTGACGTGAAGCTGTTGGCGAAACTTTTGGCCTCTAGATTGAACATAGTTCTCTCGTCGCTGTTGGACGGCGACCAGGTGGGCTTCACTCCACGCCGGATCCTTAATATATATTTCGAAGCCAAGGGGCGCAATCTCCCTTGCACAACCCTAGCCTTAGATGCCGAAAAGGCTTTTGATAGGGTCAACTGAACATATCTATTTGAGGTCCTCAACAAATTTGGTTTCCCTCCAGGCTTTAGCTCTTGTGTCAGAGCTCTGTACGCGCCCCCCTTGGCCTCGGTTAGGGGCCTGGGATTCCGCTCCCCGACCTTTCCGATCACTAATTGGACGTGCCAGGGCGGTCCCCTCTCCCCGCTGCTCTTCGCCCTAGTTATGGAGCCGCTGGCTGAGGTGATTAGAGGTAGTCCTGATATCCGGGGTGTAGAATTAGAGGGTACCCTGCAAAAAACCGCCTTATTTGCAGATGACCTAACCATATACCTGAGCGATCCTCTTCATTCCCTCCCGGCACTTTTTAAGCTGCTGGACCGGTTTGGGCAGATTAGCTATTATAAGCTCAACATCAGCAAGACGGAGGCCTATACCATCAATTTGTCAGGTACTGATCTTACAGAACTCCAACAACGGTACCCATTTAATTGGTCCCAGCAGAGGATTAAGCATCTTGAAGTCTATCTCTCTTGGATCATCCCCACTATAATTGAGTCTAATTTCTACCCTCTCTTCCAACAGTTTCAGTCTAGTGTAGATAAGTGGAGTGTTCCATGCATCTCTTGGTTAGGGCGTATTGCTGCATTCAAGATGCTTCTACTTCCCAAGCTCACATACCTATTCCGTTCACTCCCTATCCCTGTTCCTAAGTCTCTGATTGGCAAATTTCAGCAAATTTGCAATAAGTACATCTGGAAAAATAAGCATCCTAGGGTTACTACCAGAATACTCCAACAACCACTCTTGAGTGGGGGCGCGGGCACCCTAATATAACCTATTACCATGAAGCTTCAAGACTTTCTCATATCTTAGTGTGGAAGGCTACAGATGGTAAAAATAAATGGCAAAATCTAGAGCAAGCAATGCTTCCTAGTCCTCTTACCTTGCGAGACCTCATCTGGTTACCCAAGCATATTAATGACGGAAAGATCCGCTACAAGGAAAGCACATACAGCCGCAATAATTGCAAATAAAAGCCGACTTTATTGAAAGTCTAAGTGAAGCCCAGGTACATACAAGCTCAGGAGGGAGCACAAAGAATGAAACGTCTGACGCGTTTCCTGCCCGGAGGCACTTCGTTATGTGTCTGAGTGCGACCAACAGAGCATTAGTACCCAAGCATATTAGGTCGTTCTACAAAATCCAGAATACAATAATTTCTCATGCCCTCCGACTATGGGATAGATTACGCTCGCTCCCTCAGATAGCCCCTCACCCCTCTCTGGTTCATTCTCTAACGGGCCTGCTAGCGGCCCTTAGAGATTCCCACCCCCATCTGTGGCAGGAGCACAGAATTCACTGCATGGCAGATTTGTTTCTTAACGGCCAATTCATCACAACCACGCAATTTGCCAATACTTACAATCCGCCCCAGCTTCTACTATTCGAGTTCTGGAGACTTAGAAGTCTATTAAAGTCTTGGGGATTCTTGAATCAACCTCCCAGAGAACCCACTATGTGGGAAAAAAGATGGAGCAATACCATGAAGATACCCAGATCACTATCGGTGTCCTACAGGGATCTGATGAACTCCCCCACTTTCTACAGGTCAGCTTACACACTGGCCTGGGAAAAGGCTCTTCACTTTCGAGCAGAACAGGATGGCTGGGCCCGGGCAGTGGCTCTAACCAAACAGGCACTTCACTGTGTTACTTTACTAGAGTTATATCTCAAAGTCTGCACACAATGGCATCTCACTCCACTTAGACTATACAAAATTTCCCAGATTAACTCTCCATTATGCTGGAGACAGTGCAGGATGGTGGGTTCGCCAGCTCATGTCTGGTGGGAATGCCCGAAACTGACTCCCTTCTGGCAAGTTGTCTCGCACAAATGCAGAAATCTACTCCCTCACTTAGAAACCTCCCTGCAAACAGCTCTATTGTACCTAAACATAGATACAGCCACAGTCCCAGAGGCCTTACTCTCCGTTTATATACTTATCTCAGCCAAACTAGCTATAGCGAGATTATATATATATATATATAGCAAAACTATGTCCTATCTAGAGATAATGGAGGGCCCGATTTTTACCCAACGCAATAAAATCTTTTTACACTCAGAAATTTGGGAAATATGGAAGCATCTAGACTGATTCTGTTGCTAGGTAGTGAATGGGAACAGCAGCTGTAAGCCCCAAACGCCAAATAATTCCTCCCTTTATCTCCCCTCCGCCCACCTAAATTATTGTAAGCTTCTAAACAATATATATGGCAAACAAAGTTTGTAACATTGTCACAAAAACAACATAGAGGTATACAGCTCAATAATTATTTGAATACTAACTTGCCATTCAATCTAATTGGCAACAGTAGAATAAATGTGACACTCAATACACTGTGTGCAGAATTATTAGGCAAATGAGTATTTTGACCACATCATCCTCTTTATGCATGTTGTCTTACTCCAAGCTGTATAGGCTTGAAAGCCTACTACCAATTAAGCATATTAGGTGATGTGCATCTCTGTAATGAGAAGGGGTGTGGTCTAATGACATCAACACCCTATATCAGGTGTGCATAATTATTAGGCAACTTCCTTTCCTTTGGCAAAATTGGTCAAAAGAAGGACTTGACAGGCTCAGAAAAGTCAAAAATAGTGAGATATCTTGCAGAGGGATGCAGCACTCTTAAAATTGCAAAGCTTCTGAAGCGTGATCATCGAACAATCAAGCGTTTCATTCAAAATAGTCAACAGGGTCGCAAGAAGCATGTGGAAAAACAAAGGCGCAAAATAACTGCCCATGAACTGAGAAAAGTCAAGCGTGCAGCTGCCAAGATGCCACTTGCCACCAGTTTGGCCATATTTCAGAGCTGCAACATCACTGGAGTGCCCAAAAGCACAAGGTGTGCAATACTCAGAGACATGGCCAAGGTAAGAAAGGCTGAAAGACGACCACCACTGAACAAGACACACAAGCTGAAACGTCAAGACTGGGCCAAGAAATATCTCAAGACTGATTTTTCTAAGGTTTTATGGACTGATGAAATGAGAGTGAGTCTTGATGGGCCAGATGGATGGGCCCGTGGCTGGATTGGTAAAGGGCAGAGAGCTCCAGTTCGACTCAGACGCCAGCAAGGTGGAGGTGGAGTACTGGTTTGGGCTGGTATCATCAAAGATGAGCTTGTGGGGCCTTTTCGGGTTGAGGATGGAGTCAAGCTCAACTCCCAGTCCTACTGCCAGTTTCTGGAAGACACCTTCTTCAAGCAGTGGTACAGGAAGAAGTCTGCATCCTTCAAGAAAAACATGATTTTCATGCAGGACAATGCTCCATCACACGCGTCCAAGTACTCCACAGCGTGGCTGGCAAGAAAGGGTATAAAAGAAGAAAATCTAATGACATGGCCTCCTTGTTCACCTGATCTGAACCCCATTGAGAACCTGTAGTCCATCATCAAATGTGAGATTTACAAGGAGGGAAAACAGTACACCTCTCTGAACAGTGTCTGGGAGGCTGTGGTTGCTGCTGCACGCAATGTTGATGGTGAAAAGATCAAAACAGTGACAGAATCCATGGATGGCAGGCTTTTGAGTATCCTTGCAAAGAAAGGTGGCTATATTGGTCACTGATTTGTTTTTGTTTTGTTTTTGAATGTCAGAAATGTATATTTGTGAATGTTGAGATGTTATATTGGTTTCACTGGTAAAAATAAATAATTGAAATGGGTATATATTTGTTTTTTGTTAAGTTGCCTAATAATTATGCACAGTAATAGTCACCTGCACACACAGATATCCCCCTAAAATAGCTATAACTAAAAAACAAACTAAAAACTACTTCCAAAACTATTCAGCGTTGATATTAATGAGTTTTTTGGGTTCATTGAGAACATGGTTGTTGTTCAATAATAAAATTAATCCTCAAAAATACAACTTGCCTAATAATTCTGTACTCCCTGTAAAAGTGAACTGCACTACAATGATCAAAATGTAGCTCTAACTGTGGTCTTTAACAAAACATGTTTTTGAAAAATCGAACAACTAATAAAGTGTGCCAGAATACTCCCTAACATATATGATCAAAACTATTTAATCGCTGAATCTCCATTTCTACTACAAAGCTGCAGATCATGATATTAGTTGCAGCAATGTCAGCATATGTGTTTAACAAGCAAACACAAATATACTCATATAATTGTTGAAGGTTGAAAACATGTGTTATCAAAAACTTAGTTACCAGTAACAATTATACAAGGCTACTATTTAACATAAACTGAGTTAACAGTCAATATTACACAAAACAACACAAGTATCATACAGAACTTGTGACAGTCCTCATCAGCATTACCTATAACAGGAAGATACAGAGTGAATCAAATCTGTACACAAATCAATCCTATTAAGTTCAAACACAACACATATATTCAATGTGTAATTGCAGTGTTCAGGACAAAGTGAATATTATTCTGTAAAAAATCACACACTTTGGTTGAAGAATGTTGAATACTTATCCAATATTATAGCACCCACAAGACTATCACAGAGTTAATCAATAGTACATAATGAAATATTCACATTTATAGGATAATACTGTGTGCCATAAAATCACTAAACCACTATTAAACAGCCAATTCCTCAATGAGTAATTTATTGTTATACCTACAATAGGGCTTCAATAGGGATAAAAATATAATTTGTAAATACATATTTCATAACAAATCACTATTTGAAACCTAAAGGTTAAACCCAATCCACCTACAACATATATAAATTTTTAGCACAAATATATTTGCATGTACAACTATATTAGGCCTAGATTTAGAGTTTGGCGGTAGCCGTGAAAACCATCGTTTTACCTGGTTTTAGGCTACCTCCGGTATTTGGAGTCACTCAAAAAAGGGTCTAACGCTCACTTTTCAGCCGCGACTTTTCCATACCGCAGATCCCCTTACGTCAATTGCGTATCCTATCTTTTCAATGGGATTTTTCTAACTCCGGTATTTAGAGTTGTGTCTGAAGTGAGCATTAGAAATCTAACGACAAAACTCCAGCCGCAGAAAAAAGTCAGTAGTTAAGAGCTTTCTGGGCTAACGCCGGTTCATAAAGCTCTTAACTACTGTGCTCTAAAGTACACTAACACCCATAAACTACCTATGTACCCCTAAACCGAGGCCCCCCCACATCGCCGCCACTCGATTAAATTTTTTTAACCCCTAATCTGCCGACCGCCACCTACGTTATCCTTATGTACCCCTAATCTGCTGCCCCTAACACCGCCGACCCCTATATTATATTTATTAACCCCTAACCTGCCCCCCACAACGTCGCAGCCAGCTACCTACAATAATTAACCCCTAATCTGCCGACCGCAAAGCGCCGCCACCTACATTATAGCTATGTACCCCTAATCTGCTGCCCCTAACACCGCCGACCCCTATATTATATTTATTAACCCCTAATCTGCCCCCCTCAACGTCGCCTTTAACTGCCTACACTTATTAACCCCTAATCTGCCGAGCGGACCGCACCGCTACTATAATAAAGTTATTAACCCCTAATCCGCCTCACTAACCCTATAATAAATAGTATTAACCACTTATCTGCCCTCCCTAACAGCGCCGACACCTAACTTCAATTATTAACCCCTAATCTGCCGACCGGAGCTCACCGCTATTCTAATAAATGTATTAACCCCTAAAGCTAAGTCTAACCCTAACACTAACACCCCCCTAACTTAAATATAATTTAAGTCTAACGAAATTAATTAACTCTTATTAAATAAATTATTCCTATTTAAAGCTAAATACTTACCTGTAAAATAAATCCTAATATAGCTACAATATAAATTATAATTATATTATAGCTATTTTAGGATTAATATTTATTTTAACCAGGTACAATAGCTATTAAATAGTTAAGAACTATTTAATAGCTAAAATAGTTAAAATAATTACAAAATTACCTGTAAAACAAATCCTAACCTAAGTTACAATTAAACCTAACACTATACTATCATTAAATTAATTAAATAAAATACCTACAATTACCTACAATTAAACCTAACACTACACTATCAATACATTAATTAAATACAATACCTATAAATAACTACAATGAAATAAACTAACTAAAGCACAAAAAATAAAAAAAACATTTACAAACATAAGAAAAATATTACAACAATTTTAAACTAATTACACCTACTCTAAGCCCCCTAATAAAATAACAAAGCCCCCCAAAATAAAAAATGCCCTACCCTATTCTAAATTACTAAAGTTCAAAGCTCTTTTACCTTACCAGCCCTGAACAGGGCCCTTTGCGGGGCATGCCCCAAGAAGTTCAGCTCTTTTGCCTGTAAAAAAAACATACAATACCCCCCCCCCCCAACATTACAACCCACCACCCACATACCCCTAATCTAACCCAAACCCCCCTTAAATAAACCTAACACTAAGCCCCTGAAGATCATCCTACCTTTTCTTCACCTCACCGGGTATCACCGATCGGTCCTGGCTCCAAAATCTTCATCCAACCCAAGCGGGGGCTGGCGATCTATCATCCGGTGGCTGAAGAGGTCCAGAAGAGGCTCCAAAGTCTTCATCCTATCCGGGAAGAAGAGTAGATCCGGACCGGCAACCATCATCTTCCAAGCGGCATCTTCTATCTTCATCCGATGAGGACCGGCTCCATCCTGAAGACCTCCACTGCGGACCCATCTTCATCCGGCGACGTCCAACTGAAGAATGACGGTTCCTTTAAGGGACGTCATCCAAGATGGCGTCCCTCGAATTCCGATTGGCTGATAGGATTCTATCAGCCAATCGGAATTAAGGTAGGAATATTCTGATTGGCTGATGGAATCAGCCAATCAGAATCAAGTTCAATCCGATTGGCTGATCCAATCAGCCAATCAGATTGAGCTTGCATTCTATTGGCTGTTCCTATCAGCCAATAGAATGCGAGCTCAATCTGATTGGGTTAATAAGTGTAAGGTTAGGGGTGTTTAGACTTGGGGTACATGTTAGGGTGTTAGGTGCAGACGTAGGAAGTGTTTCCCCATAGCAAACAATGGGGCTGCGTTAGGAGCTGAACGCGGCTTTTTTGCAGGTGTTAGGTTTTTTTTCAGCTCAAACAGCCCCATTGTTTCCTATGGAGGAATCGTGCACGAGCACGTTTTTGAGGCTGGCCGCGTCCGTAAGCAACTCTGGTATCGAGAGTTGAAGCTGCGTTAAAGATGCTCTACGCTCCTTTTTTGGAGCCTAACACAGCCTTTATGTGGACTCTCAATACCAGAGTTATTTTTATGGTGCGGCCAGAAAAAAGCCGGCGTTAGCTACGCGGGTCCTTACCGACAAAACTCTAAATCTAGCCGTTAGTAATTATATATTGTTTGTGTTTTTAATTTGTTTGTTTCCCATATTTTTAATAGCAATTTCTTTAATAAAAGTTATATTTTAACTATTTCCTTTTTTACTCCCCACAATCGGGGCAAACAGATGATATTAATCTGATACCCAGTTTATTCCTATATAGCTACACATAGCTATAAATAGCTCCCAAATGCTATATGTGTATTCCTTTTTTTTTTGGGGGGGGGGGTCTCTTAATCCACCATTTAGCTTTGTTTCAATTTCACAAATACACATCACCATTATACTCACAACAATCCATACTTTATATAGTTCTATTTGAACAATTAAATGAATATTTGAGTTATTAAGAGCTATCTTCACCATTAGACAACAAAGTAGTTCCATTGGTTTTTCGTTTCTTTCCAACCCCTAATCTTCCGCCTCCAACATCGCCGCCACCGACATAATGTTATTAACCCCTAATCTGCCACCCTTAAAATTGCTGCCACCTAAATAAAAATATTAACTTTTAATCTGCCTCCCTTAACATCACTGCCACCTACGTTACAGTTATTAACCTAATCTGCTGCCCCCAATGTCGTCGCCACTATATTAACGTTATTAACCCCTAAACCTCTGACCTCCAAAATCACTAACACTAAATAAATATATTAACCCCTAAACCTAACCCTAAGCATAACCCTAAGCCTAAGTCTAACCCTAACCCTAGCACCCCCTAACTTAAATATAATTAAAATAAATCTAAATAAACCTTACAATTATTACCTAAATAATTCCTATTTAAACTAAATACATACTTACCTGTAAAATAAAACCTAAGGCCTAGATTTGGAGTTTGGCGGTAGCCGTGAAAACCAGCGTTAGAGGCTCCTAACGCTGGTTTTAGGCTAACTCCGGTATTTGGAGTCACTCAAAAAAGGGTCTAACGCTCACTTTTCAGCCGCGACTTTTCCATACCGCAGATCCCCTTACATCAATTGCGTATCCTATCTTTTCAATGGGATTTTTCTAACTCCGGTATTTAGAGTCGTGGCTGAAGTGAGCGTTAGAAATCTAACGACAAAACTCCAGCCGCAGGAAAAAAGTCAGTAGTTAAGAGCTTTCTGGGCTAACGCCGGTTCATAAAGGTCTTAACTACTGTACTCTAAAGTACACTAACACCCATAAACTACCTATGTACCCCTAAACCGAGGTCCCCCCACATCGCCGCCACTCGATTAAATTTTGTTAACCCCTAATTTGCTGACCGCCACCTACGTTATACTATGTACCCCTAATCTGCTGCCCCTAACACCGCTGACCCCTGTATTATATTTATTAACCCCTAATCTGCCCCCCACAACGTCGCCACCAGCTACCTACAATAATTAACCCCTAATCTGCCGACCGCAAAGCGCCGACACCTACATTATAGCTATGTACCCCTAATCTGCTGCCCCTAACACCGCCGACCCCTATATTATATTTATTAACCCCTAATCTTCCCCCCTCAACGTCGCCTCCACCTGCCTACACTTATTAACCCCTAATCTGCCGAGCGGACCGCACCGCTACTATAATAAAGTTATTAACCCCTAATCCGCCTCACTAACCCTATAATAAATAGTATTAACCCCTAATCTGCCCTCCCTAACATCGCCGACACCTAACTTCAATTATTAACCCCTAATCTGCCGACTGGAGCTCACCGCTATTCTAATAAATGTATTAACCCCTAAAGCTAAGTCTAACCCTAACACTAACACCCCCCTAAATTAAATATAATTTTAATCTAACGAAATTAATTAACTCTTATTAAATAAATTATTCCTATTTAAAGCTAAATACTTACCTGTAAAATAAATCCTAATATAGCTACAATATAAATTATAATTACATTGTAGCTATTTTAGGATTAATATTTATTTTACAGGCAACTTTGTAATTATTTTAACCATGTACAATAGCTATTAAATAGTTAAGAACTATTTAATAGCTACCTAGTTAAAATAATTACAAAATTACCTGTAAAATAAATCCTAACCTAAGTCACAATTAAACCTAACACTTTACTATCATTAAATTAATTAAATAAAATACCTATAATTACCTACAATTAAACCTAACACTACACTATCAATACATTAATTAAATACAATATCTACAAATAACTACAATGAAATAAACTAACTAAAGTACAAAAAATAAAAAAGAACTAAGTTACAAAAAATAAAAAAATATTTACAAACATAAGAAAAATATTACAACAATTTTAAACTAATTACACCTACTCTAAGCCCCCTAATAAAATAACAAAGACCCCCAAAATAAAAAATGCCCTACCCTATTCTAAATTAATAAAGTTCAAAGCTCTTTTACCTTACCAGCCCTGAACAGGGCCCTTTGCGGGGCATGCCCCAAGAAGTTCAGCTCTTTTGCCTGTAAAAAAAAAACATACAATACCCCCCCCCCAACATTACAACCCACCACCCCCATACCCCTAATCTATCCCAAACCCCCCTTAAATAAACCTAACACTAAGCCCCTGAAGATCATCCTACCTTGTCTTCACCTCACCAGGTATCACCGATCCGTCCTGGCTCCAAAATCTTCATCCAACCCAAGCGGGGGCTGGCGATCCATCATCCGGTGGCTGAAGAGGTCCAGAAGAGGCTCCAAAGTCTTCATCCTATCCGGGAAGAAGAGGTCGCATTCTATTGGCTGTTCCGATCAGCCAATAGAATGTGAGCTCAATCTGATTGGCTGATTGGATCAGCCAATCGGATTGAACTTGATTCTGATTGGCTGATTCCATCAGCCAATCAGAATATTCCTACCTTAATTCCGATTGGCTGATAGAATCCTATCAGTCAATCGGAATTCGAGGGACGCCATCTTGGATGACGTCCCTTAAAGGAACCGTCATTCTTCAGTTGGACGTCGCCGGATGAAGATGGGTCCGCGGTGGAGGTCTTCAGGATGGAGCCGGTCATCATCGGATGAAGATAGAAGATGCCGCTTGGATCAAGATGGTTGCCGGTCCGGATTGCCTCTTCTTCCCGGATAGGATGAAGACTTTGGAGCCTCTTCTGGACCTCTTCAGCCACCGGATGATGGATCGCCAGCCCCCGCTTGGGTTGGATGAAGATTTTGGAGCCAGGATGGATCGGTGATACCTGGTGAGGTGAAGACAAGGTAGGATGATCTTCAGGGGCTTAGTGTTAGGTTTATTTAAGGGGGGTTTGGGTTATATTAGGGGTATGTGGGTGGTGGGTTGTAATGTTGGGGAGGGGGTATTGTATGGGTTTTTTTTACAGGCAAAAGAGCTGAACTTCTTGGGGCATGCCCCGCAAAGGGCCCTGTTCAGGGCTGGTAAGGTAAAAGAGCTTTGAACTTTATTAATTTAGAATAGGGTAGGGCATTTTTTATTTTGGGGGTCTTTGTTATTTTATTAGGGGGCTTAGAGTATATGTAATTAGTTTAAAATTGTTGTAATATTTTTCTTATGTTTGTAGATATTTTTTTATTTTTTGTAACTTAGTTCTTTTTTATTTTTTGTACTTTAGTTTGTTTATTTCATTGTAGTTATTTGTAGATATTGTATTTAATTAATTTATTGATAGTGTAGTGTTAGATTTAATTGTAGGTAATTGTAGGTATTTATTTAATTAATTTAATGATAGTATAGTGTTAGGTTTAATTGTAACTTAGGTTAGGATTTATTTTACAGGTAATGTTGTAATTATTTTAAGTAGGTAACTATTAAATAGTTCTTAACTATTTAATAGCTATTGTACCTGGTTAAAATAAATACAAAGTTACCTATAAAATAAATATTAATCCTAAAATAGCTACAATGTAATTATAATTTATTTTGTAGCTATATTAGGATTTATTTTACAGGTAAGTATTTAGCTTTAAATAGGAACAATTTATTTAATAAGAGTTAATTAATTTCGTTAGATTAAAATTATATTTAATTTAGGGGGGTGTTAGTGTTAGGGTTAGACTTAGCTTTAGGGGTTAATACATTTATTAGAATAGCGGTGAGCTCCGGTCGGCAGATTAGGGGTTAATAAGTGTAGGCAGGTGGAGGCGACGTTGTGGGGAGCAGATTAGGGGTTAATAAATATAATATAGGGGTCGGCGGTGTTAGGGGCAGCAGATTAGGGGTACATAGGGATAATGTAAGTAGCGGCGGTTTACGGAGCGGCAGATTAGGGGTTAAAAAAATATGCAGGGGTCAGCGATAGCGGGGGCGGCAGAATAGGGGTTAATAAGTGTAAGATTAGGGGTGTTTAGACTCGGGGTACATGTTAGAGTGTTCGGTGCAGACGTAGGAAGTGTTTACGCATAGCAAACAATGGGGCTGCGTTAGGAGCTGAACGCGGCTTTTTTGCAGGTGTTAGGATTTTTTTCAGCTCAAACAGCCCCATTGTTTCCTATGGGGGAATCGTGCACGAGCACGTTTTTGAGGCTGGCCGCGTCCGTAAGCAACTCTGGTATTGAGAGTTAAAGTTGCGTTAAAAATGCTCTACGCTCCTTTTTTTGGAGCCTAACGCAGCCTTTATGTGGACTCTCAATACCAGAGTTATTTTTATGGTGCGGCCAGAAAAAAGCCGGCGTTAGCTACGCGGGTCCTTACCGACAAAACTCCAAATCTAGGCCTTAGATAGCTACAATATAACTAATAGTTATATTGTAGCTATCTTAGGTTTTATTTTTATTTCACAGGTAAGTTTGTATTTATTTTAACTAGGTAGACTAGTTAGTAAATAGTTATTCACTATTTACTAATTACCCAGTTAAAATAAATACAAAGTTACCTGTAAAATAAAACCTAACCTGCCTTAAACTAAAAACTAACATTACAATAACATAAATTAAATTATTAAAATACAATTTCCTTAATTACAAAAAAAAATAAACACTAAATTGCAAAAAATAAAAAACCACATTATCAAAAATAAAAGCGAATTACTCCTAATCTAATAGCCGTATCAAAATAAAAAAGCCCCCCCAAAATAAAAAAACCCCTAATCTACACTAAACTGCCAATGGCCCTTAAAGGGGCCTTTTGTTGGACATTGCCCCAAAGAAATCAGTTCTTTTACCTTTGAAAAAATACAAACACCCCCAACACTAAAACGCACCACCCAACCAACCAAACCCCCAACCAACCAACCCCCCCAAATAAAAACCTATCTAAATAAACCTAAGTTAACCATTGCCCTGAAAAGGGCATTTGGATGGGCATTGCACTTAAAAGGGCATTTAGCTATTTTACATTGCCCACACCCTAAGCTAAAAAACAAACAAAAAAAAACCTTAAAAAAAACCTAACACTAACCCCAGACAATCCACTTACAGTTATCGAAGTCCAGACATCCATCCTCATCCAGCCGGCAAAGTAATCATCCAGGCGGCAAGAAGTCTTCATCCAGGCAGCCTCTTACATCTTCATCCAGCCGGCAAAATCCTCATCCAGATGGCAAGAAGTCTACAGACAGCATCTTCTATCTTCATCCTTCTGGTGCGGAGTGGGTCCATCTTCTAGACATCCAGCGCAAGCATCCTCTTCTTAAGATCGTCGCTGGAAAATGAAGTTTCACTTTAAGTGACTTCATCCAAGATGGCGTCCCTTACATTCCTATTTGCTGAAAGATTTCTATCAGCCAATAGGAATTAAAGGTGAAAAAATCCTATTGGCTGTTGCAATCACCAATAGGATTAAGCTCTAATTCTGTTGGCTGTTCCAATTAGCCAATAGAATGAGAGCTCAATCCTATTGGCTGATTTGATCAGCCAATAGGATGAAAGCTCAATCCTATTGGCTGATTGCAACAGCCAATAGGATTTTTTCACCTTTAATTCCTATTGGCTGATCGAAATCTATCAGCCAATAGGAATGTAAGGAACGCCTTCTTTGATGACATCATTTAAAGGGAAACTTCATTTTACAGTGACCATCGTAAGAAGAGGATGCCCTGCACCGGATGTCTTGAAGATGGACCCGCTTTGCGCCGGATGGATGAAGACTTCTTGCCATCTGGATGATGACTTCGCCGGCTGGATGAGGATGGATGTCAGGACTTCGATAACTGTAACTGACAGTTTAGTCTAAGCTAGGTTTTTTTTATTTTGGGGGGGCATTTTTATTTTGATAAGGCTATTAGATTAGGAGTAATTTGTTTTTATTTTTGATAATGTGTTTTTTTATGTTTGTAATATAGGCCTAGATTTGGAGTTCGGCGGTAAATGGGCTGGTAACGCTCCGCGGGCTTTTTTCTGGCCGCACCATAAATTTAACTCTGGTATCGAGAGTTCAAACAAATGCTGCGTTAGGCTCCAAAAAAGGAGCGTAGAGCATTTTTACCGCAAATGCAACTCTCGATACCAGAGTTGCTTACGGACGCGGCCGGCCTCAAAAACGTGCTCGTGCACGATTCCCCCATAGGAAACAATGGGGCTATTTGAGCTTAAAAAAAACCTAACACCTGCAAAAAAGCAGCGTTCAGCTCCTAACGCAGCCCCATTGTTTCCTATGGGGAAACACTTCCTACGTCTGCACCTAACACTCTAACATGTACCCCGAGTCTAAACACCCCTAGCCTTACACTTATTAACCCCTAATCTGCCGCCCCCGCTATCGCTGACCCCTGCATATTTTTTTAAACCCCTAATCTGCCGCTCCGTAAACCGCCGCAACCTACGTTATCCCTATGTACCCCTAATCTGCTGCCCTAACATCGCCGACCCCTATATTATATTTATTAACCCCTAATCTGCCCCCCTCAACGTCGCCGACACCTGCCTACACTTATTAACCCCTAATCTGCCGAGCGGACCTGAGCGCTACTATAATAAAGTTATTAACCCCTAATCCGCCTCACTAACCCTATCATAAATAGTATTAACCCCTAATCTGCCCTCCCTAACATCGCCGACACCTAACTTCAATTATTAACCCCTAATCTGCCGACCGGAGCTCACCGCTATTCTAATAAATGTATTAACCCCTAAAGCTAAGTCTAACCCTAACACTAACACCCCCCTAAGTTAAATATAATTTTTATCTAACGAAATAAATTAACTCTTATTAAATAAATGATTCCTATTTAAAGCTAAATACTTACCTGTAAAATACATCCTAATATAGCTACAATATAAATTATAATTATATTATAGCTATTTTAGGATTAATATTTATTTTACAGGCAACTTTGTAATTATTTTAACCAGGTACAATAGCTATTAAATAGTTAAGAACTATTTAATAGTTACCTAGTTAAAATAATAACAAAATTACCTGTAAAATAAGTCCTAACCTAAGTTATAATTAAACCTAACACTACCCTATCAATAAAATAATTAAATAAACTACCTACAATTACCTACAATTAACCTAACACTACACTATCAATAAATTAATTAAACACAATTCCTACAAATAAATACAATTAAATAAACTAGCTAAAGTACAAAAAATAAAAAAGATCTAAGTTACAGAAAATAAAAAAATATTTACAAACATAATAAAAATATTACAACAATTTTAAACTAATTACACCTACTCTAAGCCCCCTAATAAAATAACAAAGCCCCCCAAAATAAAAAATTCCCTACCCTATTCTAAATTAAAAAAGTTACAAGCTCTTTTACCTTACCAGCCCTGAACAGGGCCCTTTGCGGGGCATGCCCCAAGAATTTCAGCTCTTTTGCCTGTAAAAAAAACACATACAATACCCCCCCCCAACATTACAACCCACCACCCACATACCCCTAATCTAACCCAAACCCCCCTTAAATAAACCTAACACTAAGCCCCTGAAGATCTTCCTACCTTGTCTTCACCATACCAGGTTCACCGATCCGTCCTGAAGAGCTCCTCCGATGTCCTGATCCAAGCCCAAGCGGGGGCTGAAGAGGTCCATGATCCGGTCAAAGTCTTCATCCAAGCGGGGCAGAAGAGGATCTTCCATCCGATTGAAGTCATCATCCAGGCGGCATCTTCGATCTTCTTCCATCCGGAGCGAAGTGGCAGGATCCTGAAGACATCCAGCGCGGAACATCCATCCGGACCGACGACTGAACGACGAATGACTGTTCCTTTAAGGGACGTCATCCAAGATGGCGTCCCTCGAATTCCGATTGGCTGATAGGATTCTATCAGCCAATCGGAATTAAGGTAGGAATTTTCTGATTGGCTGATGGAATCAGCCAATCAGAATCTAGTTCAATCCGATTGGCCGATCCAATCAGCCAATCAGATTGAGCTCGCATTCTATTGGCTGATCGGAACAGCCAATAGAATGCGAGCTCAATCTGATTGGCTGATTGGATCAGCCAATCGGATTGAACTTGATTCTGATTGGCTGATTCCATCAGCCAATCAGAAAATTCCTACCTTAATTCCGATTGGCTGATAGAATCCTATCAGCCAATCGGAATTCGAGGGACGCCATCTTGGATGACGTCCCTTAAAGGAACAGTCATTCGTCGTTCAGTCGTCGGTCCGGATGGATGTTCCGCGCTGGATGTCTTCAGGATCCTGCCGCTTCGCTACGGATGGAAGAAGATCGAAGATGCCGCCTGGATGATGACTTCAATCGGATGGAAGATCCTCTTCTGCCCCGCTTGGATGAAGACTTTGACCGGATCATGGACCTCTTCAGCCCCCGCTTGGGCTTGGATCAGGACATCGGAGGAGCTCTTCAGGACGGATCGGTGAACCTGGTATGGTGAAGACAAGGTAGGAAGATCTTCAGGGGCTTAGTGTTAGGTTTATTTAAGGGGGGTTTGGGTTAGATTAGGGGTATGTGGGTGGTGGGTTGTAATGTTGGGGGGGGGTATTGTATGTGTTTTTTTTTACAGGCAAAAGAGCTGAAATTCTTGGGGCATGCCCCGCAAAGGGCCCCTATTCAGGGCTGGTAAGGTAAAAGAGCTTGTAACTTTTTTAATTTAGAATAGGGTAGGGAATTTTTTATTTTGGGGGGCTTTGTTATTTTATTAGGGGGCTTAGAGTAGGTGTAATTAGTTTAAAATTGTTGTAATATTTTTATTTTGTTTGTAAATATTTTTTTATTTTCTGTAACTTAGATCTTTTTTATTTTTTGTACTTTAGCTAGTTTATTTAATTGTATTTATTTGTAGGAATTGTGTTTAATTAATTTATTGATAGTGTAGTGTTAGGTTAATTGTAGGTAATTGTAGGTAGTTTATTTAATTATTTTATTGATAGGGTAGTGTTAGGTTTAATTATAACTTAGGTTAGGATTTATTTTACAGGTAAATTTGTTATTATTTTAACTAGGTAACTATTAAATAGTTCTTAACTATTTAATAGCTATTGTACCTGGTTAAAATAATAACAAAGTTGCCTGTAAAATAAATATTAATCCTAAAATAGCTATAATATAATTATAATTTATATTGTAGCTATATTAGGATTTATTTTACAGGTAAGTATTTAGCTTTAAATAGGAATCATTTATTTAATAAGAGTTAATTTATTTAGTTAGATTTAAATTATATTTAACTTAGGGGGGTGTTAGTGTTAGGGTTAGACTTAGCTTTAGGGGATAATACATTTATTAGAATAGCGGTGAGCTCCGGTCGGCAGATTAGGGGTTAATAATTGAAGGTAGGTGTCGGCGATGTTAGGGAGGGCAGATTAGGGGTTAATACTATTTATGATAGGGTTAGTGAGGCGGGTTAGGGGTTAATAACTTTATTATAGTAGCGCTCAGGTCCGCTCGGCAGATTAGGGGTTAATAAGTGTAGGCAGGTGTCGGCGACGTTGAGGGGGGCAGATTAGGGGTTAATAAATATAATATAGGGGTCGGCGATGTTAGGGGCAGCAGATTAGGGGTACATAGGGATAACGTAGGTGGCGGCGATTTGCGGTCGGAAGATTAGGGGTTAATTATTTTAAGTAGCTGGCGGCGACGTTGTGGGGGGCAAGTTAGGGGTTAATAAATGTAATACAGGGGTCGGCGGGGTTAGGGGCAGCAGATTAGGGGTACATAAATATAACGTAGGTGGCGGTCGGCAGATTAGGGGTTAAAAATTTTAATCGAGTGGCGGCGGTGTGGGGGGAGCTCGGTTTAGGGGTACATAGGTAGTTCATGGGTGTTAGTGTACTTTAGGGTACAGTAGTTAAGAGCTTTATAAACCGGCGTTAGCCAGAAAGCTCTTAACTCCTGCTATTTTCAGGCGGCTGGAATTTTGTCGTTAGAGCTCTAACGCTCACTTCAGAAACGACTCTAAATACCAGCGTTAGAAAGATCCCATTGAAAAGATAGGCTACGCAAATGGCGTAGGGGGATCTGCGGTATGGAAAAGTCGCGGCTGAAAAGTGAGCGTTAGACCCTTTAATCACTGACTCCAAATACCAGCGGGCGGCCAAAACCAGCGTTAGGAGCCTCTAACGCTGGTTTTGACGGCTACCGCCGAACTCCAAATCTAGGCCTTAGTGTTTATTTTTTTTTGTAATTTAGAAAATTGTATTTTAATAATTTAATTTATTTTATTGTAATGTTAGTTTTTAGTGTAAGGTAGGATCAGTTTAATTTTACAGGTAACTGTATTTATTTTAGCTAGGTAGTTAGTAAATAGTTAATAACTATTTACTAACTAGTCTACCTAGTCAAAATAAATACAAACTTACCTGTGAAAGAAAAATAAAACCTAAGATAGCTACAATATAACTATTAGTTATATTGTAGCTAGCTAACGGCTAGATTTAGAGTTCTGCGGCCAAAGGGGTGCGTTAGCTAAGCATGCTTTTTTCCCCCCGCACCTTTTAAATACCGCTGGTATTTAGAGTTCACAGAATGGCTGCATTAGGCTCCAAAAAAGGAGCGTAGAGCATAATTTAACGCCACTGCAACTCTCGATACCAGTGGTGCTTACGGACACGGCCAGCTTCAAAAACATGCTCGTGCACGATTCCCCCATAGAAAACAATGGGGCTGCTTGAGGTGAAAAAAAACCTAACACCTGCAAAAAAGCAGCGTTCAGCTCCAAACGCAGCCCCATTGTTTGCTATGCGGAAACACTTCCTAAGTCTGCACCTAACACTCTAACATAAACCCTGAGTCTAAACACCCCTAACCTTACACTTATTAACCCCTAATCTGCCGCCCCCCACTATCGCTGACCCCTGCATATTATTATTAACCCCTAATCTGCCGCTCCGTACACCACGGTAAGCTACATTATAGCTATGTACCCCTAATCTGCTGCCCCTAACACCGCCGACCCCTATATTATATTTATTAACCCCTAATCTGCCCCCCTCAACGTCGCCTCCACCTGCCTCCACTTATTAACCCCTAATCTGCCGAGCGGACCGCACCGCTACTATAATAAAGTTATTAACCCCTAATCCGCCTCACTCCCGCCTCAATAACCCTATAATAAATAGTATTAACCTCTAATCTGCCCTCCCTAACATCGCCGACACCTAACTTCAAGTATTAACCCCTAGTGATGTCCCGAACTGTTTGCCCGTGAACGGTTCACAGCGAACATAGCTTGTTCGCGTTTGTGGGCGAACACATGGCGATGTTCGATCCGCCCCTATGTGTCATCATTGTGGAAACTTTAACCCTTTATGTCACAGCCGCCTGACACATTAGAGCCAATCAACATCAGACACTCCCTCACAGACACTCCCAGCTACTCGGAATCCGCCATTTTAGACTCATAACGACCTTGCTTTTTTAATGAGAGGACGTGTTGTGTTTTTGCTCCTGACATTAATAGGAAAAACATAGCTAGGCTAGTGTATTTACAGTCCAGAAGGACTCCACCCATCTCTGCTGCAAGCACAGCACCCCAAAAAGCCCTTTTTAGGCCTATATTTTGTGCCGTTTTTTTTTTTTTTTTTTCGTTTTTTTTATTAGCATTTGCCTGCATTTGCCTGGCTTTCAGCTGTGTGTTTAAGGCTCACAGCATATGCTGTGACTACTGCCACCACTGATATCTCCCTAACAACATTAGTTTTTCATTTTCTATCAGGCCAGTGTCACACAGCATATACTCTGGTTCATTGCTCTGTGCCAGCCAGCAGCCACCAGTGTTAATATCCGTTTATAACATTAATTTAAATTAAAAAAAAATATATATATATTTTGCTAGTGTAATCTAATTACATTTACTATCATGCCTGTGTCTGTCAGGCTCACTCAGCATTAATATACCTCTTATTTTTTTTCAGTCTTTTGGTTAATTGGTCTGTGCCAGGCAGCCACCCAGCACTCATATCTATTCTCCTTCACCTTAATTTTAATATATATTAAAAAAAAAAAGTTTAAATGTGTTTGCTAGTGTAATCTAATATAATTTTCTATCCGGCCTGTGTGTTTTGCTGACATAGAGAGCCTACTGTGTTTACTTGCTGCCCTCCCTAGTCTATGAGCCACGACTCATATGTGTTTAACCTTTTTTTAATTTCCCCCCCCAAAAAATAATTTCAATCATTTTTCTAGTGTAATCTAATAGTATTTTCTATCAGGCGTGTGTGTAACCGACTTACAGAGCCTACTGTTTTTAATAGCTGCCCTTCCAAGGCTATCAGCCACGACTCATATGTATGTGCTTAACCTTTTTCTTAAAACTTCCAAAAAAAAGTCTTTAAATCATTATGCTAGTGTAATCTAATTGTATTTTCTATCAGGCCTGTGTCTAACTGTCTATCTGACTTACACAGCATACTGTTGTTATAATTGCTGCCCTACGTAGCAGCCAGCCAGTGCGACCACTCATAGAGTCATATGTGCATTGCACTTCTTAACATAATTTTAATATTAAAATCTAAAATTTTAAAATATTTTGCTAGTGTAATGTAACTTAATTTTCTATCAGTCCTGTGTTTTTGTCACTTACACAGCATACTGTGTTAAATTGCTGCCCTACCTACCATCCACAACTCATATCTGCCAGCCTGTCTGCCAGGCCCAAGTAGCCAATTAGTGGCACCAATCACAATTCTTGTAACAGTAATTAAAAAAAAAAATCATAATTTTTTGGACTGCAAATATTCAGTCTCCTAGTGCCATTGAATTTCATTTACCTCCTGCCTGCCACTGCCAGCCTTTTGTGCCATGCCGTCTAGCCAGCTATTCACATCAATCATAATTGTTGTCACAGACAGTATAGTTATTAATTTAAATAAAAAATTTTTTTAGTGTTGATCTTAATCCTCAGTTTGCTCGTGCCTTTGAATTGCACTTTTCTACAGCCTTCAAAGCCTGTGTGCCAGGCCTACTTAAAAAATATTTACACCAATCATATTTGTTGTGACAGTATTCTAATAATTAAAAATTAAATTTTTTGGTAATAGTTGCTGTGATTTGAATCCTCAGTTTGCTGGTGCCATTGAATAGCTCTTTCCTCCTGCCTTGCAGCCTGCTGTGAGCCAGGCCCACCTAGCCAATTGTTGTCAGCAATCATATTTCTGTTAACAGTATTGCAAAAATTGTCAATCATCACTGTTTAGACTGTCAGTAATCAGTCTCCTAGTGTCCTTGAATTGCATCTACCTCCTGCCTGCCATCCTTTTGTGCCAGGCCGTCTTGCCAACTATTTACACCAATCCTAATTTTTTGTCACAGTATAGTTACTAATTACAATTAAAAAAATCTTGATTGTTGATGATCTTAATCCTCAGTTTGCTCGTGCCTTTGAATTGCACTTTCCTACAGCCTTCCAAGCCTGTGTGCCAGGCCTACTTAAAAAACATTTACACCAATCATATTTGTTGTGACAGTATTCTAATAATTAAAAATTAAAATTTTTGGTAATAGTTGCTGTGATTTGAATCCTCAGTTTGCTGGTGCCATTGAATAGCACTTTCCTTCTTCCTTGCAGCCTGCTGTGAGCCAGGCCCACCTAGCCAATTGTTGTCAGCAATCATAGTTCTGTTAACAGTATTGCAAAAATTGTCAATCATCACTGTTTAGACTGTCAGTAATCAGTCTCCTAGTGTCCTTGAATTGCATCTACCTCCTGCCTGCCATCCTTTTGTGTCAGGCCGTTTTTCCAACTATTTACACCAATCCTAATTTTTTGTCACAGTATAGTTACTAATTAAAATTAAAAAAATCTTGATTGTTGATGATCTTAATCCTCAGTTTGCTCGTGCCCTAGAATAGCACTTTTCTACAGCCTTCCAAGCCTGTGTGCCAGGCCTACTTAAAAAATATTTACACCAATCATATTTGTTGTGACAGTATTCTAATAATTAAAAATTACAATTTTTGGTAATAGTTGCTGTGATTTGAATCCTCATTTTGCTGGTGCCATTGAATAGCACTTTCCTCCTGCCTTGCAGCCTGCTGTGAGCCAGGCCCACCTAGCCAATTGTTGTCAGCAATCATATTTCTGTTAACAGTATTGCAAAAATTGTCAATCATCACTGTTTAGACTGTCAGTAATCAGTCTTCTAGTGTCCTTGAATTGCATCTACCTCCTGCCTGCCATCCTTTTGTGCCAGGCCGTCTTGCCAACTATTTACACCAATCCTAATTTTTTGTCACAGTATAGTTACTAAATACAATTAAAAAAATCTTGATTGTTGATTATCTTAATCCTCAGTTTGCTCGTGCCTTTGAATTGCACTTTTCTACAGCCTTCCAAGCCTGTGTGCCAGGCCTACTTAAAAATATTTACACCAATCATATTTGTTGTGACATTATTCTAATAATTAAAAATTAAAATTTTTGGTAATAGTTGCTGTGATTTGAATCCTCAGTTTGCTGGTGCCATTGAATGGCACTTTCCTCCTGCCTTGCAGCCTGCTGTGAGCCAGGCCCACCTAGCCAATTGTTGTCAGCAATCATATTTCTGTTAACAGTATTGCAAAAATTGTCAATCATCACTGTTTAGACTGTCAGTAATCAGTCTCCAAGTGTCCTTGAATTGCATCTACCTCCTGCCTGCCATCCTTTTGTGCCAGGCCGTTTTTCCAACTATTTACACCAGTCCTTATTTTTTGTCACAGTATAGTTACTAATTAAAATTAAAAAAATCTTGATTGTTGATGATCTTAATCCTCAGTTTGCTCGTGCCCAAGAATAGCACTTTTCTACAGCCTTCCAAGCCTGTGTGCCAGGCCTACTTAAAAAATATTTACACCAATCATATTTGTTGTGACAGTATTCTAATAATTAAAAATTACAATTTTTGGTAATAGTTACTGTGATTTGAATCCTCATTTTGCTGGTGCCATTGAATAGCACTTTCCTCCTACCTTGCAGCCTGCTGTGAGCCAGGCCCACCTAGCCAATTGTTGTCAGCAATCATATTTCTGTTAACAGTATTGCAAAAATTGTCAATCATCACTGTTTAGACTGTCAGTAATCAGTCTCCTAGTGTCCTTGAATTGCATCTACCTCCTGCCTGCCATCCTTTTGTGCCAGGCCGTCTTGCCAACTATTTACACTAATTCTAATTTTTTTTCACAGTATAGTTACTAAATACAATTAAAAAAATCTTGATTGTTGATGATCTTAATCCTCAGTTTGCTCGTGCCTTTGAATTGCACTTTTCTACAGCCTTCCAAGCCTGTGTGCCAGGCCTACTTAAAAAATATTTACACCAATTATATTTGCTGTGACAGTATTCTAATAATTAAAAATTTAAATTTTTGGTAATAGTTGCTGTGATTTGAATCCTCAGTTTGCTGGTGCCATTGAATAGCACTTTCCTACTGCCTTGTAGCCTGCTGTGAGCCAGGCCCACCTAGCCAATTGTTGTCAGCAATCATATTTCTGTTAACAGTATTGCAAAAATTGTCAATCATCACTGTTTAGACTGTCAGTAATCAGTCTCCTAGTGTCCTTGAATTGCATCTACCTCCTGCATGCCATCCTTTTGTGCCAGGCCGTTTTTCCAACTATTTACACCAATCCTAATTTTTTGTCACAGTATAGTTACTAATTAAAATTAAAAAAATCTTGATTGTTGATGATCTTAATCCTCAGTTTGCTCATGCCCTAGAATAGCACTTTTCTACTACCTTCCAAGCCTGTGTGCCAGGCCTACTTAAAAAATATTTACACCAATCATATTTTGTTGTGACAGTATTCTAATAATTAAAAATTAAACATTTTTGTAATAGTTGCTGTGATTTGAATCCTCATTTTTCTGGTGCCATTGAATAGCACTTTCCTCCTGCCTTGCAGCCTGCTGTGAGCCAGGCCCACCTAGCCAATTGTTGTCAGCAATCATATTTCTGTTAACAGTATTGCAAAAATTGTCAATCATCACTGTTTAGACTGTCAGTAATCAGTCTCCTAGTGTCCTTGAATTGCATCTACCTCCTGCCTGCCATCCTTTTGTGCCAGGCCGTCTTGACAACTATTTACACCAATCCTAATTTTTTGTCACAGTATAGTTACTAATTACAATTAAAGAAATCTTGATTGTTGATGATCTTAATCCTCAGTTTGCTCGTGCCTTTGAATTGCACTTTTCTACAGCCTTCCAAGCCTGTGTGCCAGGCCTACTTAAAAAATATTTACATCAATCATATTTGTTGTGACAGTATTCTAATAATTAAAAATTAAAATTTTTGGTAATAGTTGCTGTGATTTGAATCCTCAGTTTGCTTGTGCCATTGAATAGCACTTTCCTCCTGCCTTGCAGCCTGCTGTGAGCCAGGCCCACCTAGCCAATTGTTGTTAGCAATCATATTTCTGTTAACAGTATTGCAAAAATTGTCAATCATCACTGTTTTGACTATCAGTAATCAGTCTCCTAGTGTCCTTGAATTGCATCTACCTCCTGCCTGCCATCCTTTTGCACCAGGCCGTCTTGCCAACTATTTACACCAATGCTAATTGTTGTTTTAGTATAGTTACTAATTAAAATTAAAAAAATCTTGATTGTTCATCTTAATCCTCAGTTTGCTTGTGACATTGAATTGCACTTTTCTACTGCCTGCCAGCCTGTGTGCCAGGTCCAACTATCCAATTAGTGCCAGCAATCATATTTCTTTTAACAGTATTGCAAAATTTGTCAATCAACACTGTTTTGACTGTCAATCTGCAGTCTACTAGTGCCCTTGAATTGCATTTTCCTCCTGCCTGCCTGCCTGCCTGTGTGCCAGTCCCAACTAGCCAATTAGTGCCACCACTCATATTTATTGTAACAGGATTGGAATTTTTGTTAATCATAACTGTTTTGACTGTGATTCTTCAGTCTCCTAGTGCCATTGAATTGCAGTTTCCTTTCTCCGAGCGTGTGTGCCAGACAGGCCCATTTGCCAAATAGTGCCAAACAATCATATTTGTTGCCACAGTACTTGTAAGTTGTAATATTTTAACAAATTAACAATTTGTGATTCTTGAAACAGCTGTCTTTTTTGTTGTTGTCAGTCTCACAGCGTATACTGTGCCCACTTTCACAGTGCCACCACTCAATTGGTGTAATAGTATTGTTAGTGTCCATTTAAAAAAAAATGACAGGAAGAGGCAGGCCACCCCTCAGGTTTCGTGGTCGTGGTGCTGTGATTCCTTTAGACACTACAAATATGCACATTGTTCAGACGCCGGGTGCCAGGGGGGACGCAAAAACTTCTGAGGAGGACCTAGTTGAATGGCTAAAACAGGAAACCCAATCTTCTTCAGCTTCCGTTGCTAGTCCTCCTAACCTTGACGCACCATCTAAGTCCAGCTGTGCTTTGGGCAGGTCTCAAGTGACCAGTGCCACTCCGCCGCCTGTCGCCACCACCAACACTAGCACCACAGCCGCTCCACTTGATCTGTCACAGGAGTTATTGACACATCATTTGAAAGAAATGAGTGATGCGCAACCATCATTGACAGAGGATGTAAATAATAGTGATCAGTCTCAGTCAGGCAGCATTACCGACATGGAGGTACGGTGTGATGATGATGATGTTGTAC
This sequence comes from Bombina bombina, assembly GCF_027579735.1. Classification (NCBI taxonomy): domain Eukaryota; kingdom Metazoa; phylum Chordata; class Amphibia; order Anura; family Bombinatoridae; genus Bombina; species Bombina bombina. The sequence continues at coordinate 197,030,657 of NC_069504.1, read as the reverse complement.
CCGCTGCTGCTTCCTTTCTTGATGTTTCAGATACAAGTGAAGCGGTTGATGATGATGTGTCGGTGGATGTCACGTGGGTGCCTGCTAGAAGAGAAGAAGAAGAGGGGGAAAGTTCAGGTGGGGAGACAGAGAGGAGGAGGAGGATGAGACGATTTGGAATCACGGGGAGGTTGTCTCAAGGAGCTAGTGGCACAGTCAGACAGCATGCATCGTCACCAGGGGTCAGCCAGACAGCACGCCAACGCCCATCAACGCATGCTGTTGCCACAACCAGAATGCTGTCCTCGCAGAGCTCAGCAGTGTGGCATTTTTTTTGTGTGTCTGCATCTGACAACAGCGATGCCATTTGCAACCTGTGCCAAAAGAAACTGAGTCGTGGGAAGTCCAATAGCCCCCTAGGTACAACTGCTTTGCGAAGGCACATGGTCTCCCATCACAAAGGCCGATGGGAAGAACACATGAGTAGAAGCAGCACACAAAGTGAAAGCCGCCCTCCTCCTCCTGCTCCAGCATCTTCAGCTACGTCAACCAGTGCTGTCCTCCTTGCCCCCTCTCAACCATCCTCCACTCAGTCTCTCTTACGTAGCAGTTCCTGGTCATCTGCCCACAGTCAGGTGTCTGTCAAGGACATGTTTGAGTGTAAGAAGCCAATTTCTCAAAGTCACCCCCTTGCCCGGCGTCTGACAGCTGGCTTGTCTGAACTCTTAGCCCGCCAGCTTTTACCATACAAGCTGGTGGAGTCTGATGCTTTCAAAAAATGTGTATCTATTGGGACACCGCAGTGGAAAGTACCTGGCAGAAATTTATTTTCACAAAAGGCAATCCCAAACCTGTACTCTGTTGTGAGAAAGGAAGTTATGGCATGTCTGGCACACAGCGTTGGGACAAGGGTCCATATGACCACGGATAGCTGGTCTGCAAAGCATGGTCAGGGCAGGTATATCACCTACACTGCGCATTGGGTAAACCTGCTGACTTCTGACAAGCATGGAATGCGTGGCTCTGCAGAAGAGTTGGTGACACCCCCACGACTTGCAGGCAGGCCTGCTGCTACCTCCTCTACTCCTCCTACTCCATCCTCTTCCATAACCTCTTCCTCGGCTGAGTCCTCTTCAACTTCTGCGTCTTTCTCCACATCTATGGCACCCCCCCAGCTCCCCAGGTACTATGCTACATCCCGGGTACGGCAGTGTCACGCTGTCTTGGGGTTGACTTGCCTGAAAGCGGAGAGTCACACCGCACCAGCACTCCTGACCGCCCTGAACACACAGGTGGATCAGTGGCTGACTCCGCAACAACTGGAGATTGGCAAGGTTGTTTCTGACAATGGAAGTAATTTGGTGGCGGCATTGAAATTGGGCAAGTTGACACATGTGCCGTGCATGGCACATGTATGTAATCTAATTGTACAACGATTTGTCCATAAGTACCCAGGCTTACAGGACGTCCTGAAGCAGGCCAGGAAGGTGTGTGGCCATTTCAGGCGTTCCTACACAGCCATGGCGTACTTGTATGATATCCAGCGTCGAAACAACCTGCCAGTGAGGCGCTTGATTTGCGACAGCTCGACACAGTGGAATTCAACACTCCTAATGTTTGACCGCCTGCTCCAACAAGAAAAAGCTGTTAATGAGTATTTGTATGACCGGGGTGCTAGGACAGCCTCTGGGGAGCTGGGGATATTTTTGCCAAATTACTGGACGCTCATGTGCAATGCCTGTAGGCTCATGCGTCCTTTTGAGGAGGTGACAAACCTTGTCAGTCGCACCGAAGGCACCATCAGCGACATCATACCATTTGTTTTCTTCCTGGAGCGTGCCCTGCGAAGAGTGCTGGATCAGGCAGTAGATGAGCGTGAAGAGGAAGCGGGAGAGTTGTGGTGTCCATCACCCCCACAACAGCCGAATCAGCATTGCTTGCTGGACCTGCAGCAACGCAGGAAGAGGATTGTGAGGAAGAGGAGTCAGAGGAGGAATGTGGCTTAGGGGAGGATGAGGAGGAGGAAGACCGAGCACAACAGTCATCCCAGGGTGCTCGTTGTTGTCACCCCTCTGGTACCCGTGGTGTTGTACGTGGCTGGGGGGAAGAAGATACCATCAGTGAGATCAGTGAGGAGGAGGAACGCGACATGATTAGCTCAGCATCCAACCTTGTTCAAATGGGTTCTTTCATGCTGTCGTGCCTGTTGAGGGACCCTTGTATAAAAAAGCTGAAGGAGAATGACCTGTACTGGGTGTCCACGCTCCTTGACCCCCGGTATAAGCATAAAGTGCCTGAAATGTTAATCCGGAAAGGATGGAGCATTTTCATAATAAATTAAAAACTATGCTTTACACAGCGTATAAGGGTGATGTCACAGCACCACGGGAATGTAACAGGGGAAGAGATGAAATTAATCCTCCTCCTCCCACGACCACGGCGGCAAGGACCAGGCGCTTTCCTGATGTCTTGTTGATGGAGGACATGCGTACCTTTTTAACTCCCATGCACCATCAGAGCCTTTCGGGATCCAGCCTTAGAGAAAGACTCAACCTACAGGTAGCAGACTACCTAGCTTTAACTGCGGATCTCGACACTCTCAGGAGCGATGGACCCCTTGACTACTGGGTGTGCAGGCTGGACTTGTGGCCTGAGCTATCCCAATTTGCAATGGAACTTCTGGCCTGCCCCGCTTCAAGTTATCTGTCTGAAAGGACTTTTAGTGCAGCAGGAGGTTTTGTCACTGAGAAGAGAAGTCGCCTAGGTCAAAAAAGCCTTGACTATCTCACTTTTATAAAAATGAATGAGGGCTGGATCCCGAAGGGACTGACATTGGGCGATACATTTGAATAAAAAACTACTGATGATGATATGAGCTGGCTTGGGCTACAACTGGTACACAGGCTGGCCTTTTTTTTTTGGTTATAAAGACGGAGGACTTGCTTGACTTATCCGCCAACAACTAGTGTTCAAGCCACAAGCTTTTAGGGCACTTTATAAATGTTTTACAAACAACAATTTTTCTGGCCGCTGCTACAGCAGTTGCTACAACAATACCCCAATTTTTCAGTCTTTTGTACATTCCTAATTTTTCTGGCCTCTGCTGCAGCTCTGTGGGTACAAAACTCAAATAAAAAAAAAAGGCACATAACACTAGTGATTAAACTGTTACGAATTGTAACTTAACACACCACTCAAATCGTGTGTACCATTAAATTGAACGCAAAATGCCACAAATTTGAAAGAGTAGGACTGACCAAGCATCTTTATCCGTCTCTTGGTTGCTCTAAATTATCTCCGTGTTCCATCTATGCCATACCTGTACTCTATTGTGCAAAAGGGTGGCATATGTGGTGTTTCATGCTGTTGTGCCTGTTGCGGGTCGTGGCCCATGATATAAAAAGGCTGAAGGAGAACAACCTGTAGTAATGGGTGCCCCATCCAGTTTTTAGAAAAATGTTCCTGGTTCCTTTCAATTATCTTTGGATGGCATATGTGGTGGTGTTTCCTGCAGTTGTTTCTGTTGAGGGTGCTGGACCCTCTTATAAAAAAGCTGAAGGAGAATGACCTGGAGTGGGAGTCCAAGCATGGTTTTTGGGGCTATTTCACTTTTACAAACAATTATCTGTGTGTTTCACAAATCAATGCCGTACCAGTACTCTATTGTTCCAAAGTATGCCATATGTTCTCTTTCCTGCTGGTATTTTATTTGAGGGTCCTGGACACTCTTATAAAAAGGCCTAAGGTGAAAGAGGTGTAGTGGGTGTCCACTCATTGTTCTTTTCTATTTCACATTTGACCAAAATTATCTCTGGTTTTGTAAAATCAATGCCATACCTGTACTCTATTGTTCAAAAGGATGCCATACATCCTCTTTCCTGCTGGTGTTTTTTTTGAGTGTCCAGGACCCTCTTATAAAAAGGCCTAAGGAGAAAGAGGTGTACTGGTTGTCCACTCATTTTTATTTTTCTATTTAACAATTGACCAAAATGATCTCTGGATTTGTAAAATCAATGCTGTACCTGTACTCTATTGTTCAAAAGGATGCCATACGTCCTCTTTCCTGCTGGTGTTTTTTTTGAGGGTCCAGGACCCTCTTATAAAAAGGCCTAAAGGAGAAAGAGGTGTACTGGTTGTCCACTCATTTTTATTTTTCTATTTAACAATTGACCAAAATGATCTCTGGGTTTGTAAAATCAATGCTGTACCTGTACTCTATTGTTCAAAAGGATGCCATACGTCCTCTTTCCTGCTGCTGTTTTTTTTGAGGGTCCAGGACCCTCTTATAAAAAGGCCTAAGGAGAAAGCGGTGTACTGGGTGTCCATCGAATCATTTTTTTTTATTCAAATTTCCATTTGCAAAAAATTATCTATGGGTTTCTAAAATAAATGCCTTTCCTGTACTCTATTGTTCAAAAGTATGCCATATGTCCTCTTTCCTGCTGGTGTTTTTTTTGAGGGTCCAGGACCCTCTTATAAAAAGGCCTAAGGAGAAAGAGGTGTACTGGGTGTCCATAGAATCATTTTTTTTAATTCAAATTTCCATTTGCCAAAAAATATCTATGGGTTTCTAAAATAAATGCCTTTCCTGTACTCTATTGTTCAAAAGTATGCCATATGTCCTCTTTCCTGCTGGTGTTTTTTTTGAGGGTCCAGGACCCTCTTATAAAAAGGCCTAAGGAGAAAGAGGTGTACTGGGTGTCCATCGAATCATTTTTTTGTTTCAAATTTCCATTTGAAAAAAAATATCTATGGGTTTCTAAAATCAATGCCTTTCCTGTACTCTATTGTTCAAAAGTATGCCATATGTCCTCTTTCCTGCTGGTGTTTTGTTTGAGGGTCCTGGATCCTCTTATAAAAAGGCCTAAGGAGAAAGAATTGTACTGGGTGTCCATCCGATCATTATTTTGATTCAAATTCACGGTTGCAACAAATTATCCCCCGGTTTCTAAAATCAATGCCTTTCCTATAATCTTTTTTTCACAAAGGATGCCATATGTCCTCTTTCCTACTGCTGGTTTTGTTGAGTGTCCTGGAGCCTCTACTAAAAAGGCCTAAGGATAAAGAAGTGTAATGGGTGTCTATTCAATGTTTTTGTTAGATTTCCCGGTTGTAACAAATTTTTTCTGTCTTTCTAAAATCAATGCCTTTCCTGTAATCTATTTTTCAAAAGGATGCCATATGTCCTCTTTCATGCTGTTCTTTCTGTTGAGGCTCCGGGACACTCTTATAAAAAGAACTAAGGATAAAGAAGTGTACTGGGTGTCCAATCAATGTTTTTTTCTATTTCCCAGGTCATATAACTGATCTCTGTGTTTCTAAAATCAATGCCTTTCCTGTAATCTAATTTTCAAAAGTATGCCATATGTCCTCTTTCCTGCTGGTGTTTTTTTGAGGGTCCAGGACCCTCTTATAAAAAGGCCTAAGGAGAAAGAGGTGTACTGGGTGTCCATCTAATCATTTTTTTTATTCAAATTTCCATTTGCAAAAAATTGTCTATGGGTTTCTAAAATCAATGCCTTTCCTGTACTCTTACTCTATTGTTCAAAAGTATGCCATATGTCCTCTTTCCTGCTGGTGTTTTGTTTGAGGGTCCTGGACCCTCTTATAAAAAGGCCTAAGGAGAAAGAATTGTACTGGGTGTCCATAAAATCATTTTTTTTATTCAAATTCACTGTTGCAACTAATTATCCCCGGGTTTCTAAAATCAATGCCTTTCCTATAATCTTTTTTTCACAAAGGATGCCATATGTCCTCCTACTGCTGGTTTTGTTGAGTGTCCTGGAGCCTCTGCTAAAAAGGCCGAAGGATAAAGAAGTGTACTGGGTGTCTATTCAATGTTTTTTTAGATTTCCCGGTTGTAACAATTTTTTTCTGTCTTTCTAAAATCAATGCCTTTCCTGTAATCTATTTTTCAAAAGGATGCCATATGTCCTCTTTCATGCTGTTGTTTCTGTTGAGGCTCCGGGAGACTCTTCTAAAAAGGCCTAAGGATAAAGAAGTGTACTGGGTGTACAGGGAGTGCAGAATTATTAGGCAAATGAGTATTTTGACCACATCATCCTCTTTATGCATGTTGTCTTACTCCAAGCTGTATAGGCTCGAAAGCCTACTACCAATTAAGCATATTAGGTGATGTGCATCTCTGTAATGAGAAGGGGTGTGGTCTAATGACATCAACACCCTATATCAGGTGTGCATAATTATTAGGCAACTTCCTTTCCTTTGGCAAAATGGGTCAAAATAAGGACTTGACAGGCTCAGAAAAGTCAAAAATAGTGAGATATCTTGCAGAGGGATGCAGCACTCTTAAAATTGCAAAGCTTCTGAAGCGTGATCATCGAACAATCAAGCGTTTCATTCAAAATAGTCAACAGGGTCGCAAGAAGCGTGTGGAAAAACCAAGGTGCAAAATAACTGCCCATGAACTGAGAAAAGTCAAGCGTGCAGCTGCCAAGATGCCACTTGCCACCAGTTTGGCCATATTTCAGAGCTGCAACATCACTGGAGTGCCCAAAAGCACAAGGTGTGCAATACTCAGAGACATGGCCAAGGTAAGAAAGGCTGAAAGACGATCACCACTGAACAAGACACACAAGCTGAAACGTCAAGACTGGGCCAAGAAATATCTCAAGACTGATTTTTCTAAGGTTTTATGGACTGATGAAATGAGAGTGAGTCTTGATGGGCCAGATGGATGGGCCTGTGGCTGGATTGGTAAAGGGCAGAGAGCTCCAGTCCGACTCAGACGCCAGCAAGGTGGAGGTGGAGTACTGGTTTGGGCTGGTATCATCAAAGATGAGCTTGTGGGGCCTTTTCGGGTTGAGGATGGAGTCAAGCTCAACTCCCAGTCCTACTGCCAGTTTCTGGAAGACACCTTCTTCAAGCAGTGGTACAGGAAGAAGTCTGCATCCTTCAAGAAAAACATGATTTTCATGCAGGACAATGCTCCATCACACGCGTCCAAGTACTCCACAGCGTGGCTGGCAAGAAAGGGTATAAAAGAAGAAAATCTAATGACATGGCCTCCTTGTTCACCTGATCTGAACCCCATTGAGAACCTGTGGTCCATCATCAAATGTGAGATTTACAAGGAGGGAAAACAGTACACCTCTCTGAACAGTGTCTGGGAGGCTGTGGTTGCTGCTGCACGCAATGTTGATGGTGAACAGATAAAAACAGTGACAGAATCCATGGATGGCAGGCTTTTGAGTGTCCTTGCAAAGAAAGGTGGCTATATTGGTCACTGATTTGTTTTTGTTTTGTTTTTGAATGTCAGAAATGTATATTTGTGAATTTTGAGATGTTATATTGGTTTCACTGGTAAAAATAAATAATTGAAATGGGTATATATTTGTTTTTTGTTAAGTTGCCTAATAATTATGCACAGTAATAGTCACCTGCACACACAGATATCCCCCTAAAATAGCTATAACTAAAAAGAAACTAAAAACTACTTCCAAAACTATTCAGCTTTGATATTAATGAGTTTGTTGGGTTCATTGAGAACATGGTTGTTGTTCAATAATAAAATTAATCCTCAAAAATACAACTTGCCTAATAATTCTGCAATCCCTGTATAATCTATGTTTTTTTAGATTTCACGGTTGCAACTAATGATCTCTGTGTTTCTAAAATCAATGCCTTTCCTGTAATCTAAATTTCTAAAGGATGCCATATGTCCTCTTTCATGCTGCTGGTTTTGTGGAGGGTCCTGGAGCCTCTGCTAAAAAGGCCTAAGGATAAATAAGTTTACTTGGTGTCTAATCCACGTTTTTTGAGATTTCACGGTTGCAACTAATGATCTCTGTGTTTCTAAAATCAATGCCTTTCCAGAAATCTATTTTTCTAAAGGATTCCATATGTCCTCTTTACTGCTGCTGGTTTTGTTGAGGGTCCTGGAGCCTCTGCTAATAAGGCCTAAAGATAAATAAGTGTCCTGGGTGTCTAATCCATTTTTTTTAAGATTTCCCGGTTGCAACAAATTATCTCTGGGTTTCTAAAATCAATGCCTTTCCAGTAATCTATTAGTCACAAGGATGCCATATGTCCTCTTTCATGCTGTTGTTTCGTTGAGGCTCTGGGAGACTCTTCTAAAAAGTCCTAAGGATAAAGAAGTGTACTGGGTGTATAATCTATGTTTTTTTAGATTTCACGGTTGCAACTAATGATCTCTGTGTTTCTAAAATCAATGCCTTTCCTGTAATCTAAATTTCAAAAGGATGCCATATGTCCTCTTTCATGCTGCTGGTTTTGTGGAGGGTCCTGGAGCCTCTGCTAAAAAGGCCTAAGGATAAATAAGTGTACTTGGTGTATAATCCAAGTTTTTTGAGATTTCACGGTTGCAACTAATGATCTCTGTGTTTCTAAAATCAATGCCTTTCCAGAAATCTATTTTTCTAAAGGATTCCATATGTCCTCTTTACTGCTGCTGGTTTTGTTGAGGGTCCTGGAGACTCTACTAATAAGGCCTAAGGATAAATAAGTGTCCTGGGTGTCTAATCCATTTTTTTTAAGATTTCCCGGTTGCAACAAATTATCTCTGGGTTTCTAAAATCAATGCCTTTCATGTAATCTATTATTCAAAAGGATCACATATCTCCTCTTTCATGCTGTTGTTTCAGTTGAGGCTCCGGGACCCTCGTATTAAAAAGGCCTGAGGATAAATAAGTGTAACGGGTGTCTAATGAATGTTTTTTTTCTATTTCACAGTTGCAAATAATGATCTGTGGGTTTTTAAAATCAATACCTTTCCTGTAATCTATTATTCAAAAGGATGACATATCTCCTCTATCATGCTGTTGTTTTGGTTGAGGCTCTGGGACTCTCTTATTAAAAATGCCTGAGGATAAATAAGTGTAACGGGTGTCTAATGAATGTTTTTTACTATTTCACGGTTGCAAATAATGATCTGTGTGTTTCTAAAATCAATGCATTTCCTGTAATCTATTATTCAAAAGGATGACATATCTCCTCTTTCATGTTGTTGTTTCGGTTGAGGCTCCGGGACCCTCGTATTAAAAAGGCCTGAGGATAAATAAGTGTAACGGGTGTGTAATCAATGTTTTTTTCTATTTCACGGTTGCAAATAATGATCTGTGGGGTTCTAAAATCAATGCCTTTACTGTAATCTTTTATTCAAAAGGATGACATTTCTCCTCTTTCATGCTGTTGTTTCGGTTGAGGCTCCGGGACCCTCTTATTAAAAATGCCTGAGGATAAATAAGTGTAACAGGTGTCTAATGAATGTTTTTTTCTATTTCACGGGTCATATAAATGATATGTGGGGTTCTAAAATCAATGCCTTTACTGTAATCTTTTATTCAAAAGGATGACATATCTCCTCTGTCGTGCTGTTGTTTCGGTTGAGGCTCCGGGACCCTCATATTAAAAATGCCTGAGGATAAATAAGTGTAACGGGTGTCTAATGAATGTTTTTTTCTATTTCACGGGTCATATAAATGATCTCTGGGATTCTAAAATCAATGCCTTTCCTGTAATCTATTATTCAAAAGGATGACATATTTCCTCTTTCATGCTGTTGTTTCGGTTGAGGCTCTGGGACCCTCTTATTAAAAATGCCTGAGGATAATTAAGTGTAACGGGTGTCTAATGAATGTTTTTTTCTATTTCACGGGTCATATAAATTATCTGTGGGGTTCTAAAATCAATGCCTTTACTGTAATCTTTTATTCAAAAGAATGACATATCTCCTCTTTCATGCTGTTGTTTCGGTTGAGGCTCCGGGACCCTCGTATTAAAAAGGCCTGAGGATAAATAAGTGTAACGGGTGTGTAATCAATGTTTTTTTCTATTTCACGGTTGCAAATAATGATCTGTGGGGTTCTAAAATCAATGCCTTTACTGTAATCTTTTATTCAAAAGGATGACATATCTCCTCTTTCATGCTGTTGTTTCGGTTGAGGCTCCGGGACCCTCGTATTAAAAAGGCCTGAGGATAAATAAGTGTAACGGGTGTCTAATGAATGTTTTTTTCTATTTCACGGGTCAAATAATGATCTCTGGGATTCTAAAATCAATGCCTTTCCTGTAATCTATTATTCAAAAGGATGACATATCTCCTCTTTCATGCTGTTGTTTCGTTTGAGGCTCCGGGACCCTCGTATTAAAAAGGCCTGAGGATAAATAAGTGTAACGGGTGTGTAATCAATGTTTTTTTTCTATTTCACGGTTGCAAATAATGATCTGTGGGTTCTAAAATCAATGCCTTTACTGTAATCTTTTATTCAAAAGGATGACATATCTCCTCTTTCATGCTGTTGTTTCGTTTGAGGCTCCGGGACCCTCGTATTAAAAAGGCCTGAGGATAAATAAGTGTAACGGGTGTGTAATCAATGTTTTTTTCTATTTCACGGTTGCAAATAATGATCTGTGGGGTTCTAAAATCAATGCCTTTACTGTAATCTTTTATTCAAAAGGATGACATATCTCCTCTTTCATGCTGTTGTTTCGGTTGAGGCTCCGGGACCCTCGTATTAAAAAGGCCTGAGGATAAATAAGTGTAACGGGTGTGTAATCAATGTTTTTTTCTATTTCACGGTTGCAAATAATGATCTGTGGGGTTCTAAAATCAATGCCTTTACTGTAATCTTTTATTCAAAAGGATGACATATCTCCTCTTTCATGCTGTTGTTTCGGTTGAGGCTCCGGGACCCTCGTATTAAAAAGGCCTGAGGATAAATAAGTGTAACGGGTGTGTAATCAATGTTTTTTTCTATTTCACGGTTGCAAATAATGATCTGTGGGGTTCTAAAATCAATGCCTTTCCTGTAATCTATTATTAAAAAGCATGATATATCTCCTCTTTCATGCTGTTGTTTCGGTTGAGGCTCCGGGACCCTCGTATCAAAAAGGCCTGAGCATAAATAAGTGTAACGGGTGTCTAATCAATGTTTTTTTATATTTCACGGTTGCAAATAATGATCTGTGGGTTTCTAAAATCAATGCCTTTCCTGTAATCTATTATTCAAAAGGATGACATATCTCCTCTTTCATGCTGTTGTTTCGGTTGAGGCTCCGGGACCCTCGTATTAAAAAGGCCTGAGGATAAATAAGTGTAACAGTTTCTAATTAATGTTTTTTTCTATTTCACGGTTGCAAATAATGATCTGTGTGTTTCTAAAATCAATGCCTTTCCTGTAATCTTTTATTCAAAAATAAGTGTAACGGGTGTCTAATCAATGTTTTTTTCTAATTTCACGGTTGCAAATAATGATCTGTGGATTTCTAAAATCAATGCCTTTCCTTAATCTATTATTCAAAAGGATGACATATCTCCTCTTTCATGCTGTTGTTTCGTTTGAGGCTCTGGGACCCTCGTATTAAAAAGGCATGAGAATAAATAAGTGTAACGGGTATCTAATGAATGTTTTTTTCAATTTCCCGGGTCATATAAATGATCTCTGGGATTCTAAAATCAATGCCTTTCCTGTAATCTATTATTCAAAAGGATGACAGTACTACCAAAATACAGCCAATGAAGGGCCCTAGGAAGACTGAGCCAAGGTTGGATTGTAGTATTTGGTTAGGCTAATCATGATGGCCATGTAGACCACCACCACCACCGAGAGTCCTGGAAGTAACAGGGATGAGATGAAAGAGCTAAGAATAGTAGAACTTGAAACAACAGAGTTAGCCATGGGTGTTAGTGCAAAACTGCTTGGCTTTTTTTTGGCTTTGGGTGCGGCTATTCATGCAGGCCATATAGAGCTGCCACCATTCGGTGTCGTATCAGCTATTAAACTAATAAGAACAGTACTACCAAAATACAGCCAATGAAGGGCCTTAGGAAGACTGAGCCAAGGTTGGATTGTAGTATTTGGTTAGGCTAATCATGATGGCCATGTAGACCACCACCACCGAGAGTCCTGGAAGTAACAGGGATGAGATGAAAGAGCTAAGAATAGTAGAACTTGAAACAACAGAGTTAGCCATGGGTGTTAGTGCAAAACCGCTTGGCTTTTTTTTGGCTTTGGGTGCGGCTATTCATGCAGGCCATATAGAGCTGACAACATTCGGTGTCGTATCAGCTATTAAACTAATAAGAACAGTACTACCAAAATACAGCCAATGAAGGGCCTTAGGAAGACTGAGCCAAGGTTGGATTGTAGTATTTGGTTAGGCTAATCATGATGGCCATGTAGACCACCACCACTGAGAGTCCTGGAAGTAACAGGGATGAGATGAAAGAGCTAAGAATAGTAGAACTTGAAACAACAGAGTTAGCCATGGGTGTTAGTGCAAAACCGCTTGGCTTTTTTTTGGCTTTGGGTGCGGCTATTCATGCAGGCCATATAGAGCTGACAACATTCGGTGTCGTATCAGCTATTAAACTAATAAGAACAGTACTACCAAAATACAGCCAATGAAGGGCCTTAGGAAGACTGAGCCAAGGTTGGATTGTAGTATTTGGTTAGGCTAATCATGATGGCCATGTAGACCACCACCACCGAGAGTCCTGGAAGTAACAGGGATGAGATGAAAGAGCTAAGAATAGTAGAACTTGAAACAACAGAGTTAGCCATGGGTGTTAGTGCAAACCGCTTGGCTTTTTTTTGGCTTTGGGTGCGGCTATTCATGCAGGCCATATAGAGCTGCCACCATTCGGTGCCGTATCAGCTATTAAACTAATAAGAACAGTACTACCAAAATACAGCCAATGAAGGGACTTAGGAAGACTGAGCCAAGGTTGGATTGTAGTATTTGGTTAGGCTTATCATGATGGCCATGTAGACCACCACCACCGAGAGTCCTGGAAGTAACAGGGATGATGAGATGAAAGTGCTAAGAATAGTACTACTTGAAACAACAGAGTTAGCCATGGGTGGTAATCCAAGACCGCTTGGATTTTTTTTTGTATTGGGTGCGGCTAATCATGCAGGCCATATAGAGCTGCCCCCATTCGGTGTTGTATCAGCTATAAAAATAATAAGAACTGTACTATCAAAATACAGACAATGAAGGGCCTATGAAGACTGAGCAAAGGTTGGATTGTAGTATTTTGTTCGGCTAATCATGATGGCCATGTAGACCGCCCGTAACAGGGATGAAAGTGCTAAGAATAGTACTAATTGAAACAACCGAGTTAGCCATGGGTGTTAGTCTAAGACCGGCAAATGGCGTAGAGGGATCTGCGGTATGGAAAAGTCGCGGCTGCAAAGTGAGCGTTAGACCCTTTCCTGACTGACTCCAAATACCAGAGGGCGGTAAAAACCAGCGTTAGGAGCCTCTAACGCTGGTTTTGACGGCTACCGCCCAACTCTAAAACAAGCCGTTAGATTTTATTTTACAGGTAAGTATGTATTTAGTTTTAAAAAGGTATTATTTAGGTAATAATTGTAAGGTTTATTTGGCTTTATTTTAATTATATTTAAGTTAGGGGATGTTAGGGTTAGGCTTAGGGTTACGTTAGGGGTAGATTTAGTGGTCAATATATTTATGTAGAGTTAGTGATGTGGGAGGTCAGAGGTTTAGGGGTTAATAATTTGTTTAAAGGGACAGTCAAGTCCAAAAAAAACTTTCATGTTTCAAATAGGGCATGTAATTTTAAACAACTTTCCAATTTACTTTTATCACCAATTTTGCTTTGTTCTTTTGGTATTCTTAGTTGAAAGCTAGACCTAGGAAGGCTCATATGATAATTTCTAAGCCCTTGAAGGCCGCCTCTAATCACATGCTTTGTATTTGCTTTTCACAGCAGGGGAGAGATAGTTCAGGTAAACCCTATAGATAATATTGTGAGCACGCCCGTGGATTGTGGCAGACACTGCACTAATTGGCTAAAATGAAAGTCAGTAGATAATAAATAAGATATCATGTGATCAGGGGGCTGTCAGAAGATGCTTAGATACAAGTTAATCACAGAGGTAAAAAGTGTATTATTATAACTGTGTTGGTAATGCAAATCTGAGGAATGGGTAATAAAGGGATTATCTATGTTTTAAAACAACAAAAATTCTGGTGTTGACTGTCCCTTTAATTATATGCGGTTTAGTGGTTAATAGGTTAGCTAGGTAGTTAGTAAATAGTTAATAACTATTTACTAACTAGTCTACCTAGTCAAAATAAATACAAACTTACCTGTGAAATAAAAATAAAACCTAAGATAGCTACAATATAACTATTAGTTATATTGTAGCTAGCTAAGATTTTATTGTACAGGTAAGTATGTATTTAGTTTTAAATAGGTATTATTTAGGTAATAATTGTAAGGTTTATTTAGCTTTATTTTAATTATATTTAAGTTAGGGGGTGTTAGGGTTAGGCTTAGGGTTACGTTAGGGGTAGATTTAGTGGTCAATATATTTATGTAGAGCTAGTGATGTGAGAGGTCAGAGGTTTAGGGGTTAATAATTTATTTAATTATATTTCGTTGTGGGGGGCTTGCGGTTTAGTGGTTAATAGGTTTATTATAGCGGCGGTGTGGGTGGATGGCAGATTAGGGGTAATAATCTTTAAATAGTGTTTGCAATGCGGGAGGGTGGCGGTTTAGGGGTTAATAGGTTTATTATAGTGGTTTATTACAGCTTGAGGATCGTTGTATAATCCTGCCTCCCGGATATCAGGATTATACAACGGTCCTCAAACTGGGTGATGCCATTTGACAAAGGTCTCTGTGGACAACGAAACATCATGGGACTATGCTTTTAACTTTTTTCAATAAAAGTTATTTTTTACTTAAATCCAGTGAGTGCTGTCTTTGCTCTGGACTGTTTATATCTGATATATGCACCCTGGTATATGCTTACCTCAATCTTGGGTTAAAGATTGCTTATCCTTTAACCCCTTAACGACCGAGGACGTGCAGGGTACGTCCTCAAAAAAAAGGCAGTTAACGCCTGAGAACGTACCCTGCACGTCCTCGGTGTGGAAAGCAGCTGGAAGTGATCCTGCTCACTTCCAGCTGCTTTCCGGTTATTGCAGTGATGCCTCGATATGGAGGCATCCTGCAATAACCATTTTAAGCCATCCGGTGCAGAGAGAGCCACTCTGTGGCCCTCTCTGCACCGGAGATCGGTGGCTTATTGCGGTGGTGGGTGGGAGCCGGACCGGGAGGCGGGTGGCGGCCATCGATGGCCCTTCGTGATGTGGAGGGGGGCGGGATCGTGGGCGGGGAGGCCAGGGGGCGCGCACTGACGTGCGCACGTGCACGGGAGGGCGGGGGCGGGCGCGTGCACGGGGAGGGAGCGGGTGGGAACCGCTACACTACAGAAAAAGTTTGTAGGAAAATGAAAAAAAAAGAAGTAAATAAAATAAAAAAAAAACATCAGTTATGTGGTGGGTGTTGGGCTGTGGGGAGTGGGAAGCTACACTACAGAATAACCGGGTAAAAAATAAAATAAAACATATTTTTTTGCAAACTGGGTACTGGCAGACAGCTGCCAGTACCCAAGATGGCCCCCAACAAGGCAGAGGGGAGGGTTATAGAGCGGTTTTGGGGGGATCAGGGAGGTTGGGGGCTAAGGGGGGGATCCTACACAGTAGCATATGTAAATATGCTAAAAAATAAATAAATATTTTAGTACTTTTATTTTAGTACTGGCAGACTTTCTGCCAGTACTTAAGATGGCGGGGACAATTGTGGGGTGGGGGAGGGAAGGGAGCTGTTTGGGAGGGATCAGGGGGTGGGATGTGTCAGGTGGGAGGCTGATCTCTATACTAAAGCTAAAATTAACCCTGCAAGCTCCCTACAAACTCCCTAATTAACCCCTTCACTGCTAGCCATAATACACGTGTGAGGCGCAGCAGCATTTAGCGGTCTTCTAATTACCAGAAAGCAACGTCAAAGTCATATATGTCTGCTATTTCTGAACAAAGGGGATCCCAGAGAAGCATTTACAACCATTTGTACCATAATTGCACAAACTGTTTGTAAATGTTTTCATTGAGAAACCTAAAATTGTGAAAAATTTAACTTTTTTTTTTTAATTTGATCGCATTTGGCGGTAAAATGGTGGCATAAAATATACCAAAATGGGCCTAGATCAATACTTTGGGTTGTGTACTACACTATACTAAAGCTAAAATTAACCCTACAAGCTCCCTAAAAGCTCCCTAATTAACCCCTTAACTGCTGGGCATAATACACGTGTGATGCGCAGTGGCATTTAGCGACCTTCTAATTACCAAAAAGCAACGCCAAAGCTATATATGTCTGCTATTTCTGAACAAAGGGGATCCCAGAGAAGAATTTACAACCATTTATGCCATAATTGCACAAGCTGTTTGTAAATAATTTCAGTGAGACACCGAAAGTTTGTGAAAAAAATTGTGAAAAAGTGAACAATTTTTTGTATTTGATCGCATTTGGCGGGGGAATGGTAGAATGAAATATACCAAAATTGGCCTAGATCAATACTTTGGGATGTCTACTAAAAAAAAATATATACATGTCAAGGGATATTCAGAGATTCCTGAAAGATATTAGTGTTCTAATGTAACTAGCGCTAATTTTGAAAAAAAATGGTTTGGAAATAGCAAAGTGCTACTTGTATTTATGGCCCTATAACTTGCAAAAAAAGCAAAGAACATGTAAACATTGGGTATTTCTAAACTCAGGATAAAATTTAGAAACTATTTAGCATGGGTGTTTTTTGGTGGTTGTAGATATGTAACAGATTTTTGGGGTCAAAGTTAGAAAAAGTGTGTTTTTTTCCATTTTTCCTCATATTTTATAAATTTTTTTATAGTAAATTATAAGATATGATGAAAATAATGGTATCTTTAGAAAGTCCATTTAATGGCGAGAAAAACGGTATATAATATGTGTGGGTACAGTAAATGAGCAAGAGGAAAATTACAGCTAAACACAAACAACGCAAAAATGTAAAAATAGCCTTGGTCCCAAACAGACAGAAAATGGAAAAGTGCTGTGGTCATTAAGGGGTTAATTGAATTGTGTGTGTATATATATATGTTAATATATAATCAAATACATATACATTTTCAGCTTAAACACAGTCCCCATAGACTGCAATGTAAAGGCTTTTTTTCAGTGCCATTTTTTCTAATACCCCACATCCCCCTTACTTTATCCCCTTATAACTGCTTTAAAAAAAAAAAAAATTAATTCAACAGAGGAACTGTACTCTTTATTTTGGGTGAAATTGGGGGACATTTACTTTAGGTCTGAGCTCTGGTTAATGAATTCAAGAACAAAGTGCTACGGGGTGCTAAGTGCTTAAATTAGGCTCCACTAGCCTTACATGTTACTTATATCTTAGGATATTCTTATGCATGTCCTAGGCCTTTTTATTTATTTTACAGTCAATGGCCTCTATTTATCAAGCTGTCAACCGCAAATACGCTGGAATTCCGCAGTGTATTTATGGCGAGCCTGATTCGCCGTAGTTATCAAACCCTACAGACCGGCAAAAGTAGAATATAGTGACGTAATATACGATCCGCCGGACTCAGTCCGACACAGATCGATGCTTACGTCACTACAGATGTTCCAAACGCAAGTTCGGCACTATCTGACTACTTTTGGAAGTTATCAAATTCCTACCAGGTACACTCAGCACTTTTCTGGCCCAGCGTACCTGGTTTTCAATCCGCCGCCCTGAAGGCGGCGGATGCCATAGGAATCAATGGGAGTCGGAAAGCAGCGAAAGCTCATGTTCGCTGCTGCCCGATATCCCATTGATTCCTATGGGAACGTCTACACCTAACACCCTAACATGTACCCCGAGTCTAAACACTCCTAATCTGCTCCCCCCGACACCGCCACCACCTACATTATACTTCTTAACCCCTAAATCGCTACTCCCGGAGTCCATGCCACTCTAATAAACTTATTAACCCTAAACCGCCGCTCCTGGACCCCGCCGCAACTAAATAAATTGTTTAACCCCCAAACCTCCGCTCACGGAGCCCACCATCACCTACATTATAGATATTAACCCTTGATCTGCCGCCCCCTTAGGGCCGCAACCTACATAAAGTTATTAACCCCTATCCTGCAGCTCCCGGACCCCGCCGCAACAAAGTGTTTAACCCTTAAACCGCCGCTCCCGGAGCCCACCACCACCTACATTATATTTATTAACCCCTAATCTGCCTCCCCCTACACCGCCGCAACTATATCAAATTTATTAACCCCTAAATCTAAGTCTAACTCTAACCCTAACACCCCCTAACTTAAATATAATTTAAATAAATATAAATAAAATTCCTATAATTAACTAAATAATTCCTATTTAAAACTAAATAGTTACCTGTAAAATAAACCCTAAGCTAGCTACAATATAACTAATAGTTACATTGTATCTATCTTAGGGTTTATTTTTATTTTACAGGCAACTTTGTATTTATTTTAACTAGGTACAATCGTTATTAGTTATTAACTATTTAATAACTACTTAGCTAAAATAAATACAAATTTACCTGTAAAATAAATCCTAACCTAAGTTACAATTACACCTAAGACACCTAAGACTACACTATAATTAAATTAATTAAATACATTAACTACAATAAAATACAATTAAATAAAATTAAATAAAATTAAAGTACAAAAGCCCCCCACTTAATTACAGAAAATAAAAAAATAATTACAAGAATTTTAATCTAGTTACACCTAATCTTATCCCCCTAATAAAATAAAAAAGCCCCCTAAAATAAAAAAGCCCTACCCTATACTAAATTACAAATAGACCTTAAAAGGGCTTTTTACGGGGCATCGCCCCAAAGTAATCAGCTCTTTTAACTGTAAAAAAAAATACAATGCTCCCCAACATTACAACCCACCACCCACACACCCAACCCTACTCTAAAACCCACCCAAACCCCCCTTAATAAAACCTAACACTAACCCCCTGAAGATCACCCTACCGTGAGACGTCTTCACCCAACCGGGCCTAAGTCCTCAACGAAGCCAGGCGAAGTCTTCATCCAACCGGGCAGAAGAGGTCCTCCAGACGGGCAAAAGTCTTCATCCAGACAGCATCTTCTATCTTCATCCATCCAATAAGGAGTGGCTCCATCTTGAAGACATCCGATGCGGAGCATCCATCCAGACCGACGACTACCCGACGAATAACAGTTCCTTTAAATGACGTAATCCAAGATGGCGTCCCTTGAATTCCGATTGGCTGATAGAATTCTATCAGTCAATCGGAATTCAAGGGACGCCATCTTGGATGACATAATGTAAAGGAACCATCATTCGTCGGGTAGTCGTCGGTCTGGATGGATGCTCCATGTCGGATGTCTTCAAGATGGATCCGCTCCTCTTCAGATGGATGAAGATAGAAGATGCCATCTGGATGAAGACTTCTGCCCGTCTGGAGGACATCTTCTGCCCGGTTGGATGAAGACTTAGCCCGACTTCGTTGAGGACTTAGGCCCGGTTGGGTGAAGACGTCTCATGGTAGGATGATGTTCAGGGGGTTAGTGTTAGGTTTTATTAAGGGGGGTTTGGGTAGGTTTTAGAGTAGGGTTGGGTGTGTGGGGGGTGGGTTGTAATGTTGGGGGGTATTGTATTTTTTTTACAGGTAAAAGAGCTGATTACTTTGGGGCAATGCCCCGCAAAAAGCCCTTTTAAGGGCTATTTGTAATTTAGCATAGGGTAGGGCTTTTTTTATTTTGGGGGACTTTTTTATTTTATTAGGGGGATTAGATTAGGTGTAATTAGTTTAAAATTCTTGTAATTATTTTTTTATTTTCTGTAATTTAGTTGGGTTTTTTGTACTTTAGTTAAGTTTATTTAATTTTATTTAATTGTATTTCATTGTAGTTAATTTATTTACTTAATTTATAGTGTAGTGTTAGGTGTAATTGTAACTGTTAGGATTTATTTTACAGGTAAAATTGTATTTATTTTAGCTAGGTAGTTATTAAATAGTTAATAACTATTTAATAACTATTATAGCTAGTTGAAATAAATACAAAGTTGCCTGTAAAATAAAAATAAACCCTAAGATAGATACAATGTAACTCATAGTTATATTGTAGCTAGCTTAGGGTTTATTTTATAGGTAAGTATTTAGTTTTAAATAGAAATAATTTAGCTAATGATAGTAATTTTATTTATATTTATTTAAATTATATTTAAGTTAGGGGGTGTTAGGGTTAGGGTTAGACTTAGGTTTAGGGGTTAATATGTTTATTATAGTAGGGGGGGGCAGATTAGGAGATCGATGACCGTTAGTTATCAACAGTCCGCTGCTCATCACTCCGTACTTGGTGCGCAGTTTTTTGACAGCTTTCTTGATAATTTTGGAGAGCGTATTCAGGTCAGCGGCAGCAATGTTAGGTGAACTTAGGCGAGCGTATTGGTGCCATTGAATGCAAGAAAGTCGGCGGCTTGATAAATAGAGGCCAGTGTCTTTACCACCTTTAGTGGAAGTCCATGAATCCACTACAAACAATTTCCTCAAATTCCTTGCATTTCAAAGGAATCTGCTACCCTCTAACTTAAAGTAAAGATAAACTTTGATGAATGAAAGCCCGTTTTTTAGAAATACTATTAAAAACAGGGGCACTTTCATTCATCAAAGTTTACAAAGCAGACGTTTTGATTAAAAACTTTTTTTCTTTTCACAGCCAGAGCAGCTTTCCCACCTGGATTTCCTCTCTTCCCACGTCAGCAATGACTAATCCGGCTTCCTCCAATCATGGTTTTCCCCCCAGGGTAGTCATTGCCTGAGGCCATGCTGTGATTGGAGGAAGCCGGATTAGTCATTGATGACTTGTGAGGAGAGGATCTCCAGGAGGGGGAAGCTGTTATGGCTGTGCAAAGAAGAGAGGTAGATTTTTAATCAAAATGGCTGCTTTGTAAACTTTGATGAATAAAAGTGCCCCTGTTTTTAATAGTATTTTTAAAAAACGGGCTTTCATTCATCAAAGTTTACCTTCACTTTAAAGGATTACTTTCTGTTATATTTTTTAAGCTAAACAACTAACATATTAAAGTTAATAAACATTAATTAAAACCTACTGACCTATATTTTCTCCAAAACAAAGTTTCATAACGTTCTAAAAGTTATCTTTTATTCGCCGATGATGTCACGTTATCCTGCCCACTATTTTCAGCACTGCATGTTCAAAATACTTAAACCAATAACTTTGTGTTTAAAGCGCCATTTTGAAACCTAGGTATTGTAAACGGATTGGTACAGAGCAAAGGATACCCACGGAGTGGGTTTGGAAAACAATTACATTTGCAGACAAGATTTCTGATATACGCTAGAGATATGTTAATGAAATGCTATTGATAAAAAGCGTATTTGGGGTAGTTAGTTAGTAACAGGCATAGAAAATATTTGCTTACAGTGGCTCTTTAAGATTGTGACCCCTTGTTTTTTCTTATTGTTTTTTTTTTTTAGGAAATGCGTTGAGCTTTTTCTTTATTAAGTAATTTCATGTATTTGTAGGTTTCTATTATGTCACCTCTCTGTATTTCTCTCCTCTAAACTATACATGTGGTTTAAATCATAGAGTAAATATTCAAAATGAGGCCTAACTAATGATCTATAAAAATATTTTTTATTTCACTGCTTATTTGATCCACCCTTCCTACAACATTATATACTGTATGCTACAAATTTTTGTATCATCAGCAGACAATCACACCTTCCCTGGAGTCCTCTTCCAATATCACAGATTAAAATGTTACACAAAACAAGCTCAAGAACTGACCCTTGGGGAAAATGTACTAGTAACTGACGCCTCATTTGATTGTACTCCATTAATTGAAACCCTCTGCCTTCTTTACTTGAGAGCATTCTACCTGCTTAACATTCTTAGCATCTGTAAGGAATTGGAAAGTTCTCATGATTCCATGCACAAATAATTAATCAAACAGTTAGGGCTAGATTGCAAGTGTAGCTTGTAGTAGTGGCTGCCACGACCATGCAGTAGCAATTAGTGCTACAAAAATTAACCAGAGATTAGATTTCTGGTTAATTTTCTAAAAGTAATTTGAATTAAATTTTAATAAGAAATAACTGCACTAGGCAGTTTGGGGTTTTTAAAGTTGGTTGGAGTGGGGTAAAACGTGCCTTTACATTGTGGTCTATGGGAATTGTGTGTTCCAATTGACCGCAATGTATATATATATGTATATGATTATATATATATATATTTATGTGTTAATATACACATATTAACACATAAATATATATGTAAGTATTTATATACATGTATATTTAAAATGCTGCCCATCACTGCGCTACTTACCACCTTCGCTGCATGAGGTTCTGATGCCAGCTCTGATGGCATCAGAATGAGACTCCCATAGGAGCCTATGGAAGTGCACTGTCCTGACATGCATGCTCTCGACCTCACCAATAATTACTCTTTAACAATGGATACCAAGAGAAATAAGCAAAGATAATAGAAGTAATTAGGAAATTGTTTAAAATTGCATGCTCTATCTGAATTACTGTATGAACATTTCATTTTGACTTTACTGTCCCTTTCAATAAATCAGCTAATAGAGTATCACTGCTTGAAGTTCCCTTAGAACTAGGCATGGGTATTCAGATGCTTTGTTAGCTAATGAAGCATGTAAATGCTCATGCCTACTTAGAATCCATGGATGAATATTATCTAGTCCCATATTAATGTGTTTTTATGTGTATATATGTCTGTAAACACATACAGGGAGTGCAGAATTATTAGGCAAATGAGTATTTTGACCACATCATCCTCTTTATGCATGTTGTCTTACTCCAAGCTGTATAGGCTCGAAAGCTTACTACCAATTAAGCATATTAGGTGATGTGCATCTCTGTAATGAGAAGGGGTGTGTTCTAATGACATCAACACCCTATATAAGGTGTGCATAATTATTAGGCAACTTCCTTTCCTTTGGCAAAATGGGTCAAAAGAAGGACTTGACAGGCTCAGAAAAGTCAAAAATAGTGAGATATCTTGCAGAGGGATGCAGCACTCTTAAAATTGCAAAGCTTCTGAAGCGTGATCATCGAACAATCAAGCGTTTCATTCAAAATAGTCAACAGGGTCGCAAGAAGCGTGTGGAAAAACCAAGGCGCAAAATAACTGCCCATGAACTGAGAAAAGTCAAGCATGCAGCTGCCAAGATGCCACTTGCCACCAGTTTGGCCATATTTCAGAGCTGCAACATAACTGGAGTGCCCAAAAGCACAAGGTGTGCAATACTCAGAGACATGGCCAAGGTAAGAAAGGCTGAAAGACGACCACTACTGAACAAGACATACAAGCTGAAACGTCAAGACTGGGCCAAGAAATATCTCAAGACTGATTTTTATAAAGTTTTATGGACTGATGAAATGAGAGTGAGTCTTGATGGGCCAGATGGATGGGCCCGTGG
This sequence comes from Bombina bombina, assembly GCF_027579735.1. Taxonomy (NCBI): domain Eukaryota; kingdom Metazoa; phylum Chordata; class Amphibia; order Anura; family Bombinatoridae; genus Bombina; species Bombina bombina. The sequence goes on along the minus strand of NC_069504.1, from coordinate 197,007,361 downwards.
CTGGATTGGTAAAGGGCAGAGAACTCCAGTCCGACTCAGACGCCAGCAAGGTGGAGGTGGAGTACTGGTTTGGGCTGGTATCATCAAAGATGAGCTTGTCGGGCCTTTTCGGGTTGAGGATGGAGTCAAGCTCTACTCCCAGTCCTACTGCCAGTTTCTGGAAGACACCTTCTTCAAGCAGTGGTACAGGAAGAAGTCTGCATCCTTCAAGAAAAACATGATTTTCATGCAGGACAAAGCTCCATCACATGTGTCCAAGTACTCCACAGCGTGGCTGGCAAGAAAGGGTATAAAAGAAGAAAATCTAATGACATGGCCTCCTTGTTCACCTGATCTGAACCCCATTGAGAACCTGTGGTCCATAATGAAATGTGTGATTTACAAGGAGGGAAAACAGTGCACCTCTCTGAACAGTGTCTGGGAGGCTGTGGTTGCTGCTGCACGCAATGTTGATGGTGAACAGATCAAAACACTGACAGAATCCATGGATGGCAGGCTTTTGAGCGTCCTTACAAAGAAAGGTGGCTATATTGGTCACTGATTTGTTTTTGTTTTGTTTCTGAATGTCAGAAATGTATATTTGTGAATGTTAAGATGTTATATTGGTTTCACTGGTAAAAATAAATAATTGAAATGGGTATATATTTGTTTTTTGTTAAGTTGCCTAATAATTATGCACAGTAATAGTCACCTGCACACACAGATATCCCCCTAAAATAGCTATAACTAAAAACAAACTAAAAACTACTTCCAAAACTATTCAGCTTTGATATTAATGAGTTTTTTGGGTTCATTGAGAACATGGTTGTTGTTCAATAATAAAATTAATCCTCAAAAATACAACTTGCCTAATAATTCTGCACTCCCTGTATATACAAATATAAATACAAATATTAATACATACATACATATGCATACATATATATACATGTATATATACATACATATACATCTTTAGAGATGTATATGTATGTATCTCTGTGTTAAAGCCCTTTGAGCCCTTATAACTTTTCAATGCAGTATTTTTTATTTTAATAATGAGAGCAGTATCCCTTTTTTTAATTATTATTGTCACAATGCTTTTAACATTGGGGCCATGGAAAGGAGCTAAGTGTCAACAAAGAATACCAAGAGAAAACAATAAACCTGATCATAGAAGTAAATTGGATTTTTTTTTCAATTTTTACACTCTATGATTTGTCTGAATTTGAAACATATAATTTTAACTTCCCTTTCATTATAAGTTCAAATAGTATTTTGATCATAAGTCTACATCCTATTTTCAAGGGACATAAAACGTACAGAGTATTAACAAAAATGCATTCCTTATGTTTAATTACTAATTTTTAGTTATGAATTGCAATGTGAGTTGCATTAAAGAAACATTGAAGTAAGTTTTTGTTTTTAATATAAAAAAGTGCCTTGTAAAATGCATTTTATTTGTATTGATTTATTTTTAATAATGATATTTCTGTACTGAGAAAAAATATTTGGCTAGATCTACCGCCCCAACACCAAGACACCTACATTAGTTATTAACCCCTAGTATGCCGCCCCCGACATCGTCGCCACCTACCTACACTTATTAACCCCTAATCTGCCGCCCCCAATGTCGCTATACTAAAGTTATTAACCCCTAAACCTAACCATAAGTCTAACCCTAACCCTAAAGTAACCCTAACCCTAACAACACTAACTTTAACATAATTTAAATAAATCTAAATAAAAATTACAATTAATACCTAAATAATTCCTATTTAAAACTAAATGCTTACCTATAAAATAAACCCTAAGCTAGCTACTGTCGCGATCGCTCAGCTGCTGATCGCTTCCTCCTGTACAGTGCGGTAGCGCTTCCTTGGTTGCTTAGCAACCTTGTTCTCCTCGGCACCTTCTGCTGACGTCAGAGGGCCTTCTTATTCCGGCGTCTCCTCACCTCGGGGCCTGTTTGTTCTGTTCCTGCTTGTAAGTAACTTTTGGATTACTTATTTTGAATAAGAATTGCTGGCTTGTTTGATTCCTAATCCCTTCCTGCCTGTTTCCTGTTATCTGGACTATTGCTTGTTTTGAACATTTCTACTGTTAACCCCAAACTGCCTGATTACACGCTGCTGGAACTTGGATTGTTTGACTATTCTACTGATTAACCCTAAGCTACCTGATTACACGCTGCTGGAACTTTGCTTGCTAGACCATCCTACTGTTTAACCCCAAACTGCCTGATTACATGTTGCTGGACTTTGCTTGTTTGACCATTCTACTGTTTAACCCCAAACTGCCTGATTACACGTTGCTGGACTTTGCTTGTTTGACCATTCTACTGTTTAACCCCAAACTGCTTGATTACACGCTGCTGGAACTTTGCTTGTTTGACAAACCCTTCTGGCTAACCCCTGCCTGCCTGATTCCATGTTGCCGGTTATTGCTTGATGGATTACTCTTTTGGTTAACCCTTATCTACCCGAAGTTCTTCCCCTGACCCTGCTGTATCATCTTCCAGTTTATTTCTGTGAGTATACTATTGCAGCTGTCGCAGGGTCAGGTCTGGGAATATACTCACAGTGCTAGAGTGTTATTCTAACTTCATTTTAGCATTTGGGTCTAACTCTGGACTTAACCTATCCTGACATTACAAACAGGTCAAAAAATGGACCCTGGTGAGTTATCCAGAGCTGTGGCTCTACAGGGACAGCTTCTTGGAACCCACTCTGCACACCTGCAATCCCTGGATTCTAAATTGGATCAAATTACTGCTCTTTTGCATAATCTCTCTCCTTCTCAAGTTTCTGCAACACCTGTTGTTCCTGCGGCCAGTTCTAACCCTGCATTTAATCCGCCACAACCTGCAGAACAGTTTATTCCCAGAATTCCACTACCGGATAAATATGACGGCAATCCTGAAGATTGTCGAGGATTTCTAAATCAGTGCCGCCTTCACTTCAGAAATAATCCTCAGATGTTTGTTTCCTCTTCCTCCAAGATCACCTTTTTAATTTCTCTTATGAAGGGTAAAGCCTTGGCTTGGGTTTCTCCACTGTTGGAAAAGGATGATCCTTTGCTCCATGATATTGACACTTTTGTTTCCATATTTTCTTCTGTGTTTGATAAACCTGGTAGATCAGCGGCTGCTGAAGCAGGACTTTTAGATCTAAGACAGGGATCTCTTTCTGTAGCACAATACGCTATAGAATTCCTTACTTTAGCTGCTGAAACTATGTGGAATCATGGGGCCTTAGGTGCAGCGTTTCGTAAAGGTCTTTGTGATCGTTTGAAAGATGAATTGGTTTATAGGGATCTTCCTGATTCTCTAGAAGAACTTATCAACTTATGTATCAAGCTAAATGCTCGTTACTCTGAGCGTCTCCATGAATGTGACCGTAATAGAAGATCCTTTATCAGATCTTCTTTCCGTCCTATGCCTCGTTCACCAAACCTTCCTACTCCTAATACGTCTATCTCTGAGTCAAGTGAACCCATGGAGGTTGGTGCAATTAAATTATCCGAAGCTGAACGTCTCAGAAGGCGTAATCTGGGACTATGTCTTTACTGTGGTATTAAGGGGCATATGTTAAAAGATTGTCCAACTCGTCCAGTAAAAGCCAGGGCTTAACTCCAGAAAGAGGGACTGAGTTAAGCCAAAGATCTTTTTCTACCCTCAATCCCAAGCTATTTGTTACAGTCACTCTTCGTTTGGCAACACCAAATTTCAGGCTCAAGCACTCATCGATTCCGGAGCTGCCGGAATGTTTATGGATTCGGACTTTGTTAATAGCTTTTCATATTCCTTTGCTTTCCAAGAGTCAAGTAATCAAGGTCACTACTGTCAGTGGTCAACCCTTAGGTTCTGGTTTCATTCAATATTCTACGATACCACTTCTCATGTCTGTAGGAGTACTTCATTCCGAAACCATTTGTTTTGACATAATCTCTTCCCCACAGTTTCCTCTCATTTTGGGACTCCCGTAGCTTCAATTACATGATCCAGTTTTTTCATGGTCTAAAGGAGAGCTTGTTGCTTGGGGATCTTCTTGTTTCAAACAGTGTCTTCAAAGTACTCCCAAAACTTCTAATACTGTTGTGGCAGCTTTGGACATTCCTGATTCCTTGCCTGGACATTATCATTCTTTCTGTGATGTCTTTTCTAAAAAGGATGCTGAAGTATTACCTCCACACCGGACCTTTGATTGTCCCATTGACCTATTACCAGGAGCTCCTTTACCTAAGGGTAAAACATACCCACTTTCTCATCAAGAAAATGTTTCACTTGAGGAGTATGTCAAGGATAATTTGGCCCGAGGTTTTATCCGCCCTTCTTCTTCTCCAGTAGGAGCAGGTTTTTTCTTTGTGGAAAAGAAAGATGGAGGCCTTCATCCTTGCATTGACTATCGAGCTCTAAATCAAATCACAATCAAGAATTGTTATCCACTTCCTCTCAGATTACATGGTTTTCCTTTGGACATTGTTTCTGATCGTGGAGTTCAATTTGTCTCAAGATTTTGGAAATCTCTGTGCAAACAGTTTGGAGTTACCATATCTCTTTCTACTGCTCATCATCCTCAGTCCAACGGTCAAACTGAGCGGGTAAATCAATCTCTTGAATCCTATCTCAGGCACTATGTTAATCATCAGCACTCCAATTGGTCTCAACTTCTTCCTTTAGCTGAACTTGCTTACAATTCCCATTTCAATTCTTCTTTACAGACTTCCCCTTTTAAGGCAGCCTATGGATTTGCGCCTAGAACTTTTCCTATGTCTTTGGGAGGTTCTGGAGTTCCTGGAGCAGATCGTACTGTGAGAAATCTTTGTAAACACTGGAAGAAGGTTCGGGAAATTCTTCTTCTCTCTTCTCAAAAGTATAAAAGATTTGCTGATCGCAGACGCCGGAAGGCACCCTCTTTTCGGACTGGAGACAAGGTTTGGATTTCCAACCGATTCATTCGACTCAAACAACCTTGTGCTAAAATGGGTCCCAAATACATTGGACCATTCAGGATTGTTTCCAAGGTTTGTTCTACTGCCTACAGGGTAGCTTTACCAGACAACTTGAAGATTCACCCTGCCTTTCACGTATCTCTTCTTAAACCGGCAGTCTCTAACCGGTTTTCCACCAAATGTAAAGTTTCCTCTCCATTCCTTGTGGATGGTACTTCAGAATTTGAGATCAGTCATATTCTTGATTCCAGATTACAGGGTACCCGTCTATATTATTTGGTCCACTGGAAGGGATATCCCATCACTGAACGTTCTTGGGAACCTGCTTCTAATGTTCGTGCTTCTGCTTTGATCAAACAGTTCCACGCTCAGAATCCCTCTAAAACTGTTTGTGTTCCCCTCGAGGGGTCCTTGAGGAGGGGGCTATCAGAATCTGTTTACAGAAAGAAGGGGTGGAACTCAACTGCAGTACTAAGTAAATGTATATTTGTTACACCAGACTGTCTGAATCCTTTATTGCTGAAAAAGGAATCCTTCAGTCTAATGGTTCAATATAATTATATATCTTTAGGAATATACTCACTCAGTAGGATACTGAAAGAGGTAGACTTCTAACTGATAATTATCACACTGAGATATTATCAGAAGTGTAACAAGAAAAGGAAAAAACTCAGGCAACAGTGTATCAGTACATGGAGTGGATCTTAGGTAGAAACCCCGGTACAAATATCATATCTAATGCACAGTTCAGATAGTTGGTAGTAAGTTTAGCTGTATGTATACATAGGATGATGACAGCTGAGAAAAGTACCTTGCAGATAACTTGAAAGAGTAAAAGTAGTTGCTGTGTACCTTCGTTAATGTCACAGAGTGGTTTGGCAGAGTCCGGTACAGGACCGGAAGTGACGTCACGCTTCACTCGCAACTCCGCTGCAGATTGCTGACAGGCAGTAGTTCACACAGGGGTATGAGCTGCGGCAATGGAAAAGCAGTGAAAAAGTAAACATCAAAGTTAAGGTACCTTACCCCACTGTAAATAAAGTGACAAGTTCAAGGAAGTTCAAAGTGGCAATATATGGCAAGTAGAAAGGGCTCAGAAATCCTTCCTGGAGTGAAGAGAAGCTTTTAGCAAACAGCTTGGGAATCCTCACAGGTGTAGTGACTTCAATACTGAGCAGGGAGTGAAAGGTGAGCTGCTCTCTTAAAGAAGGAGGAACGAATCAGAGAATTGTGGGTGTAACTAAAAGGAGAGAGGGTTTGTACAAAGCATAATCTGACAGAATCCCCCCTTCAAGGACGCTGTTCCACAGCGAGGGGACGAGGTCGGTCAGGATGGCGACGATGATACAAAGAGAGAAGTCTAGGTGAGTTGAGGTTGGAGAGTGGTTCCCAGGAGTCCTCATCACTGGAATAATTCTTCCACCTCACTAAATATTGAAGAACACCCCTGTAGAACCTGGAGTCCAATATGGTGTCAACTTCGTACTCATCCGGTGCCAGAGGAAGATTTGTAGGAGGTAGAAGGATCCGTCTATCCCTTGCGGGTGAATAAGGTTTCAGTAGCGAGACGTGAAACGTAGGATGTATCTTCAAGGAGCTGGGGAGGTTCAATCTGACAGCGTTGGCATTGACAACCTTCTGGATAGGGAATGGACCTAAGAAAAGACTGGCCATCTTTTTGGATGGTATTTGTAGTTTCAAGTTTCGAGTGGAGAGCCAGACTAAATCACCTATAGCGTAATCGGGAGGCTTACGTCTCCGAAGGTCGTAGTAATGTTTCTGGGACAGCTGGGACTTGCGGATGTTTTCCTGTATCTGGTTAAAATTCTCCTGAAGTGAACAATGGAGATCATCGATGACAGGTGAATCTGAGGAAGGAAGAGTTGAGAAAGTCATTGTGGGGTGGTAAGCATAATTTGCAAAAAAAGGTGTCATTTTGGTAGATGAATTAGATAGGTTATTGTAAGCAAATTCTGCCATAGAGAGATATGTCATCCAGTCATTCTGTTGATAGGAACAATAACATCTCAAGAAATGTTCAAGCCATTGATTCAACCTTTCCGATTGTCCATTCGTTTGCGGATGAAAAGCTGTGGTAAAGCGATGTTCCATCTTGGTCAATTCACATAACTTGCTCCAAAATTTTGAGGTGAATTGCGTACCCCTATCAGTCGTTAAGATGGATGGGATCCCGTGTAATTTGATGATGTGGTCTATGAAAAGGGTAGCGGTTTCAGAGGAAGTAGGGAGTTTATGGAATGGAATAAAATGTGCCATTTTAGTGAGTAAATCAATGACAACGAGTATAGTCGTTTGTCCTTTTGATGGTGGTAAGTCTACTATAAAATCCATGGACACATGATGCCAAGGCTTGTTGGGAATTGGTAATGGCATAAGCAACCCAAAAGGTGGTTTTCTTTCGGGTTTACAGGTGATACAAGTCCTACAACTGGCAATGTATTCAGAAATAGTGGATTTCATGAGTGGCCACCAGTAAGTCCGAGAGACAAGATCAAGAGTTCGTTGGACACCTGGGTGTCCTGCTAAAGGAATGTCATGGCAGGACTGTATAACGTTTGTCCTCAAGGAAGGTGGTATAAAAATTTTCTCTCCATGGTAATAGATACCATTAGTCTTGACTAAAGTTGGTTCAGGAGGAGTTGATTGTTCATTGCAGTAATTCTGAAGATCAGTAAAGAAAGGGGTAGTGAGACCTACGAAGCAATGTGGGGAAACAATGTCCTTTCTGGCGGATAGATTTACAGATCGTTCAGGTAGACGAGAAAGAGCATCAGCTTTGATATTCTTATTAGCTGGTCTGTAAATGATAACAAAATTGAAGCGGTCAAAGTACAGGCTCGAACGAACCTGTCTAGCAGATAAAGTTTTATTAGACTGAAGATATTGAAGGTTCTTGTGATCTGTAAATATATTGATTGGTATAGTAGTGCCTTCCAGGAGATGTCTCCAATGTTCAAGAGAGCGTCGGATGGCCAACAACTCCTTGTCGCCAATGGCATAATTCTGTTCGGCAGGTGACATAAGTTTGGAGAAGTATGAAATTGGATGGAGAGGATCAGTTTGAGATTTTTGTTGAGAGAGTACGGCTCCAATGGCAAAATCTGAAGAGTCAACTTCCAGGGTGTATTGGTATGAAGGATTAGGAAATTGAAGAATTGGCGCAGAGGTGAATCTGGTTTTTAGATACTGGAAAGCTTCTTTAGCTTTTAAACCCCATGAGAAAGATGTTGTAGACCCAGTTAAAACCGTGAGAGGTTTCACTATTTTAGAAAATCCTTTAATAAATTTCCTATAATAGTTTGAAAACCCAAGGAAGCGTTGGAGGTCTTTTTTGGTCTTAGGTTCAGGCCAATCCAGAACAGCTTCAACTTTTTCTTTCTGCATTTGAATTCCAGATGGGGATATATCATATCCCAGAAAAGAAACCTGGGTTGTATGAAATTTGCATTTCTCCAGTTTAGCGTAGAGTTTATGTGCTCTGAGACGTGCAAGGACCTGTCTGACATGCCTCACATGATCTTCATGAGTCCTGGAATAGATGAGTATATCATCCAGATATATAACAAGACATATATCCAGGAGATCACGGAAAACATCGTTGATGAAGAACTGAAAAGTGGCAGGGGCATTGCAAAGGCCAAACGGCATTACAAGATATTCGAATAGACCATACCTGGTCCTAAATGCCGTTAGCCACTCGTGTCCCTCTTTGATCCTAATGAGATTATAAGCCCCCCTTAAGTCGAGCTTAGTGAAAATGGTAGCCTCTGAAAGTCTTTCTATCATCTCTGGTATAAGAGGCAGGGGGTAACGGTTTTTGATCGTGCATTTGTTCAGTTCACGATAATCAATGATAGGCCTGAGGCTGGAATCTTTGTTACGAACAAAGAAAAACCCAGCGCCAGCAGGGGAGGTTGAAGGCCTAATAAAACCTTTTTTTAAGTTGTCGTCAAGATACACTTTAAGATGCTCCAGTTCAGGAGTGCTCAAGGGGTATAAGTGACCAAAGGGAATACGGGCACCTGGTTGAAGATCTATGGGGCAATCATATGCCCTATGAGGTGGTAGATTCTCTGCCTCAACCTTACTAAAGACATCCTTAAATTCGGAGTACTGAGGGGGTAACCCCTCAGAAACAATAGTCGAGTGTAACAAAAGAGGACTAGGGAGACATGTATCTCTGCAATAAGTGGAAGAAAACTTTATTTGAAAAGGGTGCCAAACAATAGTGGGGTTGTGAACTTGTAGCCACTTTAACCCTAAAACCAAACAAAAATGAGGTGAAGGGAGTACATCAAAAGAAATTAACTCAAAATGTCCAGCTATATTGAGCATTACAGGTATCGTCTCATGAGTTATAGGGCCAGAACACATGATAGAACCATCTATGACTCTGATAGGTATTGGAGTGGACTTTTTAATGAGAGGAATGTTTTTCTTGAGACAGAAGTCATGGTCCAAGTAGTTCCCTGAAGCGCCGGAATCAATAATAGCATCATTGATCCTCAGAAGACTTTGTTCCAGCTGTAGGGAGACAGACAGAGTACAATAAGAAGGTTGCATCAGAGAGAGAAGAGATGTATACAAATTAGAGGACTTACATTTCTTATTCTTCAGAAGAAGAGGACAATCCTGGACACTGTGGGTCGGATTGGCGCAATACAAACAAAGGTTTTTTATGCGTCTGCGTTGTTTCTCTTCCTGAGAGAGGGGGCCTCTAAGAAAGCCAATCTCCATAGGTTCTACAGAGGGTTTTGTAGGAGTAACAGAAGTTGAGGTGGTGGAGCTGTTGGAGGTCTTAGGTTTTGGATCTGTTGTATACTTCTCTGCCTTCCTCTCACGTAATCGTCGGTCTATCTGAACAGCCATCTTCATGAATGCTTCAAGAGTTGTAGGTAGTTCAATTCTGGCGAATTCGTCTTTTAACAACTCTGAGAGTCCTAAGCGAAATTGATTACGGAGGGCGACTGGGGTCCAGAGAGCATCCGTGGCGAACTGTTTAAAGTCTGTGATGTAGTCTTCCACGGGTCTTTTCCCCTGCTTCAGATTCCTGAGACTCATCTCAGCAGTAAGCTGAACATCTGTATCTTGAAACATTTCATCCATACTAGTAAAGAAATCCACAAGAGAAGTTAAAATGGGATCCTGATTTTCTATGAACTTATCAGCCCAGTTCCTTGGATCCCCCCTGAGAAAGGAGATTGTGGTGAGGACTTTTACTCTATCAGTGGGGTAGGTCCTAGGTTTCATAGAAAATAATAGGAGACAGGCATTTTTAAATTGCCTGTAGGCTTTTCTGTTTCCACAGAATAGATCTGGAAGGGAAACTTGTGGTTCAATACAACTCTCAGTTTGGTTATGTTTAATAGCAATAGAATCTGTAATAACCTTTCTTAGGGCAGCATTTTCAATCTGTAAATCATGGAGACCCTGTGCAAGCTGATCAACTTTTTGAGTAAGGTTATATACTATTTGTCTTAAGTCTGCTGGTTCCATAGTTACTTTAGGCTCAGTATTATATCAGAATCTGTTTACAGAAAGAAGGGGTGGAACTCAACTGCAGTACTAAGTAAATGTATATTTGTTACACCAGACTGTCTGAATCCTTTATTGCTGAAAAAGGAATCCTTCAGTCTAATGGTTCAATATAATTATATATCTTTAGGAATATACTCACTCAGTAGGATACTGAAAGAGGTAGACTTCTAACTGATAATTATCACACTGAGATATTATCAGAAGTGTAACAAGAAAAGGAAAAAACTCAGGCAACAGTGTATCAGTACATGGAGTGGATCTTAGGTAGAAACCCCGGTACAAATATCATATCTAATGCACAGTTCAGATAGTTGGTAGTAAGTTTAGCTGTATGTATACATAGGATGATGACAGCTGAGAAAAGTACCTTGCAGATAACTTGAAAGAGTAAAAGTAGTTGCTGTGTACCTTCGTTAATGTCACAGAGTGGTTTGGCAGAGTCCGGTACAGGACCGGAAGTGACGTCACGCTTCACTCGCAACTCCGCTGCAGATTGCTGACAGGCAGTAGTTCACACAGGGGTATGAGCTGCGGCAATGGAAAAGCAGTGAAAAAGTAAACATCAAAGTTAAGGTACCTTACCCCACTGTAAATAAAGTGACAAGTTCAAGGAAGTTCAAAGTGGCAATATATGGCAAGTAGAAAGGGCTCAGAAATCCTTCCTGGAGTGAAGAGAAGCTTTTAGCAAACAGCTTGGGAATCCTCACAGGTGTAGTGACTTCAATACTGAGCAGGGAGTGAAAGGTGAGCTGCTCTCTTAAAGAAGGAGGAACGAATCAGAGAATTGTGGGTGTAACTAAAAGGAGAGAGGGTTTGTACAAAGCATAATCTGACAGGGGCACTGTCGCGATCGCTCAGCTGCTGATCGCTTCCTCCTGTACAGCGTGGTAGAGCTTCCTTGGTTGCTTAGCAACCTTGTTCTCCTTGGCCCCTTCTGCTGATGTCAGAGGGCCTTCTTATTCCGGCGTCTCCTCACCTCGGGGCCTGTTTGTTCTGTTCCTGCTTGTAAGTAACTTTTGGATAACTTATTTTGAATCAGAATTGCTGGCTTGTTTGATTCCTAATCCCTTCCTGCCTGTTTCCTGTTATCTGGACTATTGCTTGTTTTGAACATTTCTACTGTTAACCCCAAACTGCCTGATTACACGCTGCTGGAACTTGGATTGTTTGACTATTCTACTGTTTAACCCTAAGCTACCTGATTACATGCTGCTGGAACTTTGCTTGCTAGACCATCCTACTGTTTAACCCCAAACTGCCTGATTACACGTTGCTGGACTTTGCTTGTTTGACCATTCTACTGTTTAACCCCAAACTGCCTGATTACACGTTGCTGGACTTTGCTTGTTTGACCATTCTACTGTTTAACCCCAAACTGCTTGATTACATGCTGCTGGAACTTTGCTTGTTTGACAAACCCTTCTGGTTAACCCCTGCCTGCCTGATTCCATGTTGCCGGTTATTGCTTGATGGATTACTCTTTTGGTTAACCCTTATCTACCCGAAGTTCTTCCCCTGACCTTGCTGTATCATCTTCCAGTTTATTTCTGTGAGTATACTATTGCAGCTGTCGCAGGGTCAGGTCCGGGAATATACTCACAGTGCTAGAGTGTTATTCTAACTTCATTTTAGCATTTGGGTCTAACTCTGGACTTAACCTATCCTGACAGCTACAATATAACTAATAGTTACATTGTAGCAATCTTAGGTTTTATTTTTATTTCACAGCTAAGTTTGTATTTATTTTAACTAGGTAGACTAGTTAGTAAATAGTTAATAACTATTTACTAACTACCTAGTTAAAATAAATACAAACTTACCTGTAAAATAAAACCTAACCTGTCTTACACTAACACCTAACCTTACACTGCAATTAAATCAATTACATTAATTAAATACAATTAACTAAATTACAAAAAAATAAACACTAAATCACACAAAATAAAAAAGAAATTATCAAATATTTAAACTAATTACACCTAATCTAATATCCCTTTCAAAATAAAAAGCCCCCCAAATAAAAAAAAACCCTACCCTAAACTAAACTGCCAATAGCCCTTAAAAGGTCCTTTTGTGGGGCATTGCCCCAAAGAAATCAGCTCTTTTACCTGTAAAAAAAATACTAACAACCCCCCAACAGTAAAACCCACCACCCACACAACCAAACCCCCCAAATAAAATCCTATCTAAAAAAATCTAAGCTCCCCATTGCCCTGAAAAGGGCATTTGGATGGGCATTGCTCTTAAAAGGGCATTTAGCTCTTTTTCAGCCCAAACCCTAAGCTAAAAATAAAACCCACCCAGTAAACCCGTAAAATAAACTAACACTAACCCCCGAAGATCCACTTACAGTTTTTGAAGACCGGTCATCCATCCTCAACAAAGCTGGGAGAAGTCTTCATCCAAGTGGGCAGAAGTCCTCAACGAAGCCGGGAGAAGTCTTCATCCAAGCAGCAAGAAGTGGTCCTCCAGGCGGGCAGAAGTTTTCATCCAGACGGCATCTTCTATCTTCATCCTTCCGACACAGAGCGGCTTCATCTTCAAGACATCTGGTGCGGAGCATCCTCTTCTGATGACGGCTACTGAAGAATGAAGGTTCCTTTAAGGGACGTCATCCAAGATGGCGTACCTTGAATTCTGATTGGCTGATAGAATTCTATCAGCCAATCGGAATTAAAGGGACGCCATCTTGGATGACGTCATTTAAAGGAACTGTCATTCGTCGGGTAGTCGTCGGTCTGGATGGATGCTCCGCGTCGGATTGGATCAGTCAATAGGATTGAAGCTCAATCCTATTGGCTGATTGCATCACGTCGGAAGGATGGCGATAGTAGATGCCGTCTGGATGAAGACTTCTGCCCACCTGGAGGACCACTTCTTGCCGCTGGGATGAAGACTTCTCCCGGCTTCGTTGAGGACTTCTTGCCGCTTAGATGAAGACTTCTCCCGGCTTCATTGAGGATAGATGTCCAGTCTTCAAAAACTGTAAGTGGATCTTCAGGGGTTAGTGTTAGTTTTTTTTTTAAGGGTTTATTGGGTGGGTTTTATTTTTAGCTTAGGTTTTGGGCTGAAAAAGAGCTAAATGCTCTTTTAAGGGCAATGCCCATCCATATGCCCTTTTCAAGGCAAGGGTGAGCTTAGGTTTGTTAGTTAGGATTTTAGGGGGGATTGGTTGTGTGGGTGGTAGGTTTTACTGTTGGTGGTTGTTTGTACTTTTTTTACAGGTAAAAGAGCTGATTTCTTTGGGGCAATGCCCTGCAAAAGGCCCTTTTAAGGGCTATTGGTAGTTTAGTTTAGGCTAGCGTTTTTTTATTTGGGGGAGGCTTTTTTATTTTGATAGGGCTATTAGATTAGGTGTAATTAGTTTAAATATTTGATAATTTCTTTTTTATTTTGTGTAATTTAGGGTTTATTTTTTTTGTAATTTAGTTAATTGTATTTAATTAATGTAATTGATTTAATTGTAGTGTACGGTTAGGTGTTAGTGTAAGACAGGTTAGGTTTTATTTTACAGGTAAGTTTGTATTTATTTTAACCAGGTAGTTAGTAAATAGTTAATAACTATTTACTAATTAGTCTACCTAGTTACAATAAATACAAACTTAGCTGTGAAATAAAAATAAAACCTAAGATAGATATAACTATTAGTTATATTGTAGCTAGCTTATGGTTTATTTTATAGGTAAGTATTTAGTTTTAAATAGGAATTATTTAAGTATTAATTGTAATTTTTATTTAGATTTACTTTAATTATGTTAAAGTTAGTGTGTGTTAGGGTTAGACTTAGGTTAGGTTTAGGGGTTAATAACTTTAGTATAGAGGCGGCTATTTTGGGGGCAGCAGATTAGGGGTTAATAACAGTAATGTAGGTTGCAGATATGTTAGGGACAGCAGATTAGGGATTAATAATATTTAACTAGTGTTTGCGATGTTGGAGTGCGGCAGTTTAGGGGTTAATATGTTTATTATAGTGGCGGTGATGTCCCGAGCAGCAGATTAGGGGTTAATAATTTTATTTTAGTGTTTGCGATGCGGGAGGGCCTCGGTTTAGGGGTTAATAGGTAGTTTATGGGTGTTAGTGTACTTTGTAACACTTAAGTTATGAGTTTTTTGTTAGGGCTTTGTAACATAAAAGCCATAACTACTGACTTTCAGTTTATGATACGGATCTTGACGGTATAGGCTGTACCGCTCACTTTTTGGCCGGACAGGCAAACTCGTAATACCGGCTTTGGAAGTCCCATTGAAAAAGGACTTTTTGAAAGCTGCGGTAGTTACATTGCGTTACAGCCAACAAGTGTGCAGTACAGACATACCTGCAAAACGCGTAGTACCAGCAGTAGTGAAAAAGCATCATTATGAAGCTTTTTTACTCATAATGCAAAACTCGCAATCTAGCCAATTGTTAGTACTGGAGTAGAGTACAATAGATTTAAATGGATTGGGATAATGCATGTTGCAGAGAGAATTGACAAATTTAGGTATAAGTACAGATATAGATAGGTGCAGAAGAGGAATCAATGGTACTATGAGTAGTGGGTACACGTTGATAGTTGCAATTTTTTTTATTTTTTTAAGACCCAATAACAGGCTTGTCATATCACAGTAATTCTCAATCTCTATACTTCATGTTTTCCACGTTTCACTGTCCCTTTAAACATAATATCACATGACCGTTATGCCTTTATAAGCCCTCCTCTCTAATTCAACGATGCTTGGTAATTTGATTTGCATGAGGAGTGATCACAACTTTCAAGAAGCTCTCTCTATTTTCGTCAAGTTGTTTACTAACTTTATATCTGCAAAGTTCTTTTTAAATCACAGGACAGCTTACTTCATTCTGAAACGCTATCTGACATACAGCGTGTCTGCAGTAGTTCGGCGTCTGACGTCATCAGCACTCCGGGAGTCAGTGTCGCAGCTCCTCTCTGTTGCCGGATTCTACACTGCGTCTCAGGACAACTTATTGCTAGCTAGCAAAGTCTTCACAAGTACACGCTGGTCATGAAGTGTTGGGTATCGTACTAAACATAAAGTTATTGCTGAAGTTACGCTAATTTCATATGTTCCAAAGACTGTATATACTAACAATTCAAGCTGATACATATACGTTACTAATGGAAAGTTTGCATGTTTAACATCTTCTGCATATATCCTGGTTATTTCTGCATACAATACATTGCCATAACAATCCTGCTGCATTCATAAATAAGGTTGCATATGAACTTTACTAACCTGAACATTCAAGCATTGTACCTGAGTGATAAGCTACATTCTATTTAAAGAGAGACTAACAGAGCTTCAATTACATAAAGTTATAATTTATTCTATATCCAAAGAGATTATTTATTGTTTAGCAAATGCTATTATATTAATTAGGAGAGTATTAGCACATTTACATTGTAGTGCATATCTCCAGCAACTAAAGTTAGTTGTAATTTACTTTTGACCTAAACAGGTCACCCTCAGTCAATGAGCAGAATAAGGTTCCTAGTTTATCAAGGTACCTAGGTTTGGTGTGAGACTGAGTGGAGTAGATACAACTGGGTTCACATTAATCATATAATAAATCCTCACATATTACCAAGCCACCCTTAACCCACTTGTATCTAAAATGGATGTTACTGAATTATCCAACCGTGTTGGAACCCTTTCTCAAAATATGGATATAATGATCCAGGGTCTTAGGGACCTCCAAGTTGAAAATCAGGAATTACGAAAATATATTAGGGATCATGTACCTGCTCAAACTTTACCATCACCTCTTGTTTCCCCTGAACCACAAATATGTCCACCTGAGAGATTTTCTGGAGACAGAACTCAATTTAGAGACTTCAAAAATTAATGTACTTTATTATTTTCATTGAAACCAAGAACCTATCCTACCGAAAGGGTTAAAGTTCTAACGGTAATTTCTTATCTCACTGGTGAAGCCAAGGCATGGGCTAATGCATACTATGAAAAAGAAGATCCTATCTTAAACTCATTAGAATCATTTTTTAATGCCATGTCCTTACTATATGAAGATCATGACAAACAAGCTTCAGCAGAAAATTCTATCAGACATTTGCGACAAGGTAGACGCCCTGTAGAAGAATATATAACTGATTTCAAAAGATGGGCACCAGACACACAGTGGAATAACCCAGCTTTGACAAATCAATTCCGTATTGGATTAGCGGATGCTCTAAAAGATGAATTGGCACGAGTGGTTATTCCTAAGGACTTAGAAAATCTTATGACCTTGTCTATATCTATTGATCGTCGTTTGAGGGAAAGGAAGATTGAAAGAGGGTCATCAGAATTATCTACCAAGAAAGCCTATAACTCTCATTCAGTTTCCACTGTCCGTTCAACAGATGAGCCTATGGAGATAGGTTTTGTCAAAGGTCCTCTTAAACCTGAAGAAAAGGCTAGATGAAGACAACATAATCTTTGTTTATATTGTGCTGCTAAGGACCACGGAGTAAAGGAGTGTCCAATTCTGTTAAAATCAAAAAAGGGTAAGCAAGAGATAGCTCATTTAAATGAGACTGTTATAAAAAACTCATCTCACTTTACTCTTTCTGTTTGTCTACAGTGGGATCAACATCAACTTAAAGCCCAGGTGGTAATCGATTCAGGAGCAACTAATAATTTCATTCATTCATCTTTTGTTGAAAATCACAAGATTCCTATAATTAAAAAATTAATTGCATTACCTATTCGAGTCGTTGATGGTTCTTTTATCAATTCAGGTCCTGTTACCCATCATACAGATCCATTATCATTAACATTTTCATCAGGTCACTCTGAATTGTGTACCTTCGAGGTTATTCATTCTCCTTTGTACCCCATAATTCTAGGACTTTCATGGCTAAAGAAACATCAACCAACCATCTCATGGAATAGTGGTACTATTTCCTTCGACTCACCATATTGTAAAACACACTGTACACAATCACAAACTATATTACAGGTTGATATGACAAATATACCAACAGAGTACTCGGATTTTTATGATGTTTTTGATAAGGTTGAGGCTCAATCTCTACCTCCCCACAGACCTTACGACTGTCCTATCGATTTAAAACCAAACAGTAAAATTCCTTATGGTCGTATATATCCACTCTCTGAACCAGAACTGCTTCATCTCAAAGGATATCTTGAGGAAAATCTAAAGAAAGGTTTTATTCGGCCTTCTACATCTTCAGCTGATGCCGGGATCTTTTTCGTGAAGAATAAAGATGACAGTCTCAGGCCTATAATTGACTATAGACAACTGAACAACTGTACAATAAAAAATAGATATCCTTTACCTCTTATTCCAGAACTCATAGAGAGGTTACAGGGTGCTACCATTTTCACCAAACTGGATTTAAGAGGTGCATATAATTTAATTCGAATTCGCAAAGGTGATGAATGGTTAACTGCCTTTCGTACTAGGTATGGTCTCTATGAGTATTGTGTCATGCCCTTTGGTTTGTGCAATGCACCTGCAACTTTTCAGTTTTTCATTAATGATGTTTTCAAAGATTTACTTGACACATACATTGTCATTTATTTGGACGATATTCTCATTTATTCAAATTCCAAAGAGGATCACATACAACATGTCAGAACAGTTCTTTCAAGATTAAGACAGAACAACTTATATGTTAAGGCAGAAAAATGTATATTCAATTCTGATACTATTTCTTTCCTGGGGTATCATATTTCACCAAAAGGAATATCCATGGAGGACAACAAAAAATAAGAAAGAGCTCCAGAGATTCTTAGGATTCTCAAATTTTTATAGAAAATTTATTAAAGGATTCTCTACTATCGCAAAACCTCTCACACTACTCACCCGAAAGAACCACAAATACCACTGGAACCAACAGGCAGATGATTCTTTTAATGCTCTCAAACATAGTTTCATTACCGCTCCAATCCTACAATTCCCAGATCCATCGAAACAATATACATTAGAAGTAGATGCATCCGAATTTGCAATAGGAGCCATTCTGTCTCAAAAAGATTCTTCTACCAACATGCTTCATCCTGTCGCATATTATTCTCGGGTTATGAATTTGGCCGAAATTAATTACCCAATTGGGGAAAAAGAACTTCTAGCCATCAAGGCTGCATTCGAATTTTAGAAGGGGCAAGATTTCCAATCATCATATTTACAGATCATCGTAATCTACAATATCTAAAAACTAACAAAAGTCTTTCTTCCAGACAAGTCAGATGGAGTTTATTCTTTACTAGATTTGATTTTATAATCACTTATCGTCCAGGAGTAAGAAATACAAAGGCAGATGCTCTATCTAGATATTCAACTCCATTAACTGAGAGTTCTGAACTAAACTCAATAATACCACCAGAAAAATTCATTGGCCTCTTAGTGGGGAAAACATCTATTCTCAAAGAACAACAACAGAATGATCCATTGATTAATGATTCTAGGATTCATAAAGGTAATGATGGATTTTTCTACCATGGTCATGCACTGTATGTTCCAGAATCTCTTAGGAATGACATTTTAGCTATGGCACATGATATTCCACTTTCAGGACATCCTGGTTTCAAGAAAACTCTTCATTTAATTCAAAGGGATTTCTGGTGGCCACATATGATTCAGTCTGTAAAACAGTACATACAAGGGTGTGCTGTATGTACCAAATGTAAATCTCAAAGAATTCACCCTTATGGTTTACTTTTATCTCTTCCAATCGCTGACAGACCTTGGCAAGATATTGCCCTAGACTTCATTGTCGATCTACCTCCCTCTTCTAACAACACAGTCATCCTGGTTGTTGTGGATCTCTTTTCAAAAATGGCACATTTTATACCTATTCACACTTTGCCAACAGCTTCAGAAACAGCAGATTTGTTCATCAAACATATTGTCAGATTGCATGGGTTACCTAAGTCTATTACGACTGACAGGGGTACACAATTTACCTCTCGATTTTGGACACAACTCTGTTCTAGTTTGCATATTGATCGCCGTTTGAGTTCAGCTTACCATCCTCAAACAAACGGTCAGACCGAAAGGACTAATCAGAGTTTAGAGCAATATCTAAGATGCTACTGTACATTTCAGCAACACAACTGGTCTTCTCTTCTACCTACTGCTGAATTCTCCTATAATAACACCATTAATTCATCTACCAATACAACTCCATTTTTCATTAACTATGGGTTTCATCCCTCTTATCATCTTCTTCAAAGATCAGAAAGTTCTTGTCCCTTGGTAAATGACACTGTGAATACAATTGCTGAAGGATTCATTCAACTAAAACAGATTTTACTACAATCTCAAGAAAAGCAAAAACGTTATTATGACTTAAGGAGAACGAAACCTCCTGATTATAAGGTGGGAGATCTAGTTTGGTTATCTTCTAAACACTTGAAGCATCACATTCCCAGTAAAAAGCTTGGTTCTCTGTTTATTGGTCCTTACAAAATTATTAGGATTGTTAATGCTAATGCTGTCACTTTACAACTACCAAATTCTTTTAAGATACATCCAACATTTCATGTATCCCTTTTGAAACCTTATGTTCCAGTCAGAGATCAAGTCTTGACAACTCAAGTTCCGACACTCATTGAGGATGAAGTATCATATGAAGTTGATTCCATTTTGGATTCTAGATTCTATAAGAATTCTCTACAGTATTTAGTTCGGTGGAAAAATTATTCATCAGAAGAGGATTCTTGGGAAAAATCCACTAACTTATCAGCTCCTAGATTGATATCTCTGTTTCATCGCAGACATCCAGACCGTCCCAAATCCTGATCTGCGGAGCAGATCGTTAAGGGGGGTGTCCTGTCATATCACAGTAATTCTCAATCTCTATACTTCATGTTTTCCATGTTTCACTGTCCCTTTAAACATAATATCACATGACCGTTATGCCTTTATAAGCCCTCCTCTCTAATTCAACGATGCTTGGTAATTTGATTTGCATGAGGAGTGATCACAACTTTCAAGAAGCTCTCTCTATTTTCGTCAAGTTGTTTACTAACTTTATATCTGCAAAGTTCTTTTTAAATCACAGGACAGCTTACTTCATTCTGAAACGCTATCTGACATACAGCGTGTCTGCAGTAGTTCGGCGTCTGACGTCATCAGCACTCCGGGAGTCAGTGTCGCAGCTCCTCTCTGTTGCCGGATTCTACACTGCGTCTCAGGACAACTTATTGCTAGCTAGCAAAGTCTTCACAAGTACACGCTGGTCATGAAGTGTTGGGTATCATACTAAACATAAAGTTATTGCTGAAGTTACGCTAATTTCATATGTTCCAAAGACTGTATATACTAACAATTCAAGCTGATACATATATGTTACTAATGGAAAGTTTGCATGTTTAACATCTTCTGCATATATCCTGGTTATTTCTGCATACAATACATTGCCATAACAATCCTGCTGCATTCATAAATAAGGTTGCATATGAACTTTACTAACCTGAACATTCAAGCATTGTACCTGAGTGATAAGCTACATTCTATTTAAAGAGAGACTAACAGAGCTTCAATTACATAAAGTTATAATTTATTCTATATCCAAAGAGATTATTTATTGTTTAGCAAATGCTATTATATTAATTAGGAGAGTATTAGCACATTCACATTGTAGTGTATATCTCCAGCAACTAAAGTTAGTTGTAATTTACTTTTGACCTAAACAGGTCACCCTCAGTCAATGAGCAGAATAAGGTTCCTAGTTTATCAAGGTACCTAGGTTTGGTGTGAGACTGAGTGGAGTAGATACAACTGGGTTCACATTAATCATATAATAAATCCTCACAAGGCTTTATAAGTATATTGACCCTAATGTGACCTTGCGCTTTGTGAGTTCAATAAATTCAGTAAAGTTCTAAAAACTCCCAGTTTACATGTTACCATGTGCTGTAATGCACACTCTTTCTGATGTTTTGACCCTCATAGGTATTCCTTTCATATGAGAACATAAACAGAACAGCTGGTACTTAAAAAATGTTACTTTTTGACTGCAATGAAATTAAGACTATATATTGAAAAATAAAGACGAGACCACCCGTATTTTAGATTTATGAGAACTAAATTGGTGTTTGTACAAAAAACAGTTCTTTGATCAGACTAATGTACCATCATTTAAACTAAGGTTATATGAGGAATAACTTATACTTTGAGCTCTAAATGATTTTCATATGGAAAAAGGTTGCCAAGAATAGAGGCACAAATATGTTAATGCAAGTTGTACAGTTTTACCATTCAGAAAACAATGAACATTTTCAACAATTCAATTTAAAGTTAAAATATGGCAAAAAATGTATCCTCATATTAAGCTTTGATTGATAGGAAGGACTACATTTTAGCCAAAGGGCCCCATTTATCAAGCTGCAAAAGCAGCTTCAGGGCTCCAGCATTTCATGGCTCTCGCGGATGAGCTGCAACGCTAGTTAAGTAGCAGCGATCATAAGACCACTGCTACTTAACCTCTCCACCACCTGATATGTGGCAGAGTTAAATCATCCTGGCCCGATTGTGATGATTGACAGTTCCTGCTTGCATGTGAGCAGGCGGTGACATTGCACAAGCAGTTGCTTGTGCAACGTTAGATGCGCAGTAAAGACAGTGTGGTATCAAACCTTGTCCACCTGTTGATTAATAAATGGGGCCCAATGAGTTAAATCAAACCAGAGACACAGACAATAGATATACTTGTATCCAATAGTAAAATGATGAATAATATGTATAAGTATAATATTAAGTTTAGTACATTGTAAAACCCTAAGACTACTGATAGATCTAATGGGCAACACAAGGATTGTATCCACTAATGGCCCATACCTTATAGGTGACTTTGGTTCTGAAGACACAAGAATGTACTTTTTTTAGGATGTTGTTTAGTTATTGTGGTCAATATCTGGGATGTTTCTGTTCTTGGTAATGTGATCCCAGTCCAACAAGCACACTCTACCTATTAAGTTTTAATTTAAAAAGAAAAAAAAAACAACTTTATTGTTTCATTTATATTAAGGACAACAAATTAGATCCACTTGCCAAAAATAATAGCAGCATGAATGCTGTATATTGACAATCTTTTTGCTATCCATTGCAGCATGTGTGGAATCAATCACCTTTCAGTAATTAAGTAGGTAACAGGTGCACTGTGACAACTCACAAGCAGTTTTGACAGCTATTAGGCACCAAACAATTATAGAGATAGAGTTTTATGCTTCTTGCCATATCTGACTCTAGTTTCAACATATGATCACATCTTTTTAATATAGCTGAAACATTCTTACTAGTGATGTCCCGAACTGTTCGCCAGCGAACGGTTCCCTTCGAACATAGCTTGTTCGCGTTCGCCGCCGCGGGCAAACATATGCGATGTTCGATCCTCCCCCTATTCGTCATCATTGAGTAAACTTTGACCCTGTATCTCACAGTCTGCAGACACATTACAGCCAATCAGCAGCAAACATTCCCTTCCAGACTCTCCCAGGTCCGGGCAGCAGCCATTTTAGAATCATTGTGATGCAGCTTTTGAAGAGAGAGGAGGTTTATTGTTGCAGCTCCTGATTTTATAGGGAAATTGATAGCTAGGCTAGTCTATTCAGTCTCCACTAAAGTCCTGAAGGACTCATCTGATCTCTGCTGTAAGGACAGCACCCCAAAAAGCCCTTTTCAGGGCTACATTTTTTTTTTTTTGCATAGGGCTAGAACTCCAGTGTTTTTTTTTTTTTTGCATTTGCCTGCCTGCCACCAGCCCGTGTGTGAGCCTCACAGCATATATTGTGACAACTTGCTCACGGCCACCACTCATATCTGGTGGTTTAACATTATTTTAAATAAAAAATAAAAAAAACTTTTACATTAGTTTGCTAATTGCAAGTTTAATCTAATTTCATTTACCATCAGGCCTGTGTGCCAGGCCTACAGCAAGCTTATACTGTTATTAATTACTCTGTGCAACCACTCATATCTGGTGGTTTAACATTATTTTAAATAAAAAAAAAACCTTTTACATTAGTTTGCTAATTGCAAGTTTAATCTAATTTCATTTACCATCAGGCCTGTGTGCCATGCCAACAGCAAGCATATTCTGTGATTAATTGCTCTGTGCAACCACTCATGTCTGGTGGTTTAACATTATTTAAAAAAAAAAAACTTTTACATTAGTTTGCTAATTGCAAGTTTAATCTAATTTTATTTTCCATCAGGCCTGTGTGCCAGGCCTACAGCAAGCATATACTGTTATTAATTCATCTGTGCAACCACTCATATCTGGTGGTTTAAAATTATTTTAAATAAAATAAAAAATTTTACATTAGTTTGCTAATTGCAAGTTTAATCTAATTTTATTTACCATCAGACCTGTGTGCCAGGCCAACTGCAAGCATATACTGTGATTAATTGCTCTGTGCAACCACTCATATCTGGTGGTTTAACATTATTTTAAATTAAAATAAAAAAAACTTTTACATTAGTTTGCTAATTGCAAGTTTAATCTAATTTTATTTTCCATCAGGCCTGTGTGCCAGGCCTACAGCAAGCATATACTGTTATTAATTGCTCTGTGCAACCACTCATATCTGGTGGTTTAACGTTATTTTAAATTAAAATAAAAAAAAACTGTTACATTAGTTTGCTAATTGCAAGTTTAATCTAATTTCATTTACCATCAGGCCTGTGTGCCAGGCCAACAGCAAGCATATACTGTGATTAATTGCTCTGTGCAACCACTCATACCTGTTGGTTTAACATTATTTTAAAAAAAATAAAAAAAACTTTTACATTAGTTTGCTAATTGCAAGTTTAATCTAATTTCATTTTCCATCAGGCCTGTGTGCCAGGCACACCGCAAGCATATACTGTGATTAATTGCTCTGTGCAACCACTTATACCTGTTGGTTTAACATTATTTAAAAAAAAAATAAAAAAAACTTTTACATTAGTTTGCTAATTGCAAGTTTAATCAAATTTTATTTTCCATCAGGCCTGTGTGCCAGGCCTACAGCAAGCCTATACTGTTATTAATTGCTCTGTGCAACCACTCATATCTGGTGGTTTAACATTATTTTAAATGAAAATAAAAAAAAACTTTTACATTAGTTTGCTAATTTTAATTTTTATTTAGATTTTATTACAAGGACAGAGACTCCTATTTTGCAATAACTTTTCATTTACTGAACAGGCAGCAATTAAAAGCATTGAAAATTTTGAATAAATAATACAGAAAAATTCAACCAATGATATCACAGTAACAGGTTATGTAACCAGATAACAGCCAATAATATCACATCCAAAGGTATAAGAAGTAACAGTCCCAACAGCTAATCCTCTTTTCACTTTGCTGAACAGACGTTAAGTATTATTTAAATTTCATTATTAAATAAATATTGCGCTTTTACTATTGTTTTTTTATTATTGCCTTTATTTTATTTTATACATATTTTCCTTTGTCTACTGTTGTTTTTCAACTTTTTTGCCCCAATATTTTTTTTTTTCACAATTTATTGCTTATTTGTTTATTGCTAATTCTTGTTGACAGTTTGCTAAAATATATTTTGTATTTGTTTGCAATCACTTCAACATCGCTTTCGTTCATTTCCCTTTACCTATGGTCTTTCCCTGCTGCTCCGGTGCCTCTTCCCTTCTATGTCAGGGTTTCTTCATTGTCGGCTCTTTTCTCCGCCACCTGTTAATGACACATCACTTTTTTCTTTTCCCGCCCTCAAACCCGTCTCAACCTGTCAGCCACGATCTTTACCTCACTGGTTCTCACTAGTTTTTGAGTTTGGCAACTATTGTTGCAAATCGTTTTTTATTTTTTCACAGTGTATCTTAATTTTACTTGTTAAGTATTACTTAGCATGCCAATTCCTCTAATATTAGTTTAGCTGTGTGGTTAACTTGTCAGCCTTTAGTTCTCAAGGTCCTAGGTTTGATTCCCCATATTTTCAGGAAAGATATTTAACTTACGGCTAGATTTAGAGTTGTGCAGCCAAAGGGGTGCGTTAGCTACGCGTGCTTTTTTCCCCCCGCACCTTTTAAATATCGCTGGTATTTAGAGTTCACAGAATGGCTGCGTTAGGCTCCAAAAATGGGAGCGTAGAGCATATTTACCGCCACTGCAACTCTCGATAACAGCGTTGCTTACGGACACGGCCAGCTTCAAAAACGTGCTCGTGCACGATTCCCCCATAGAAAACAATCGGGCAGTTTGAGCTGAAAAAAACCTAACACCTGCAAAAAAGCAGCGTTAAGCTCCTAACGCAGCCCCATTGTTTCCTATGGGGAAACACTTCCTAAGTCTGCACGTAACACCCTAACATGTACACCGAGTCTAAACACCCCTAACCTTACACTTATTAACCCCTAATCTGCCGCCCCCGCTATCGCTGACACCTGCATATTATTATTAACCCCTAATCTGCCGCTCCGTACACCGCCGCAACCTACATTATACCTTTGTACCCCTAATCTGCTGCCCCTAACACCGCCGACCCCTATATTATATTTATTAACCCCTAATCTGCCGCCCCCAATGTCGCCTCCACCTACCTACAATAATTAATCCCTAATCTGCCGACCGGATCTCACCGCTACTCTAATAAATGTATTAACCCCTAAAGCTAAGTCTAGCCCTAACACTAACACCCCCCTAAGTTAAATATAATTTAAATCTAACTAAATAAATTAAATCTTATTAAATAAATTATTCCTATTTAAAGCTAAATACTTACCTGTAAAATAAACCCTAATATAGCTACAATATAAATTATAATTATATTGTAGCTATTTTAGGATTAATATTTATTTTACAGGCAACTTTGTAATTATTTTAACCAGGTACAATAGCTATTAAATAGTTAATAACTATTTAATAGCTACCTAGTTAAAATAATTAAAAAAAATACCTGTAAAATAAATCCTAACCTAAGTTACAATTAAACCTAACACTACACTATCAATAAATAAATTAAATAAACTACCTACAATTATCTACAATTAAACCTAACACTACACTATCAATAAATTAATTTAATAAAATACCTACAAATAAATACAATGAAATAAACTAACTAAAGTACAAAAAATAAAAAAGAACTAAGTTACAAAAAATAAAAAAATATTTACAAACATTAGAAAAATATTACAACAATGTTAAACTAATTACACCTACTCTAAGCCCCCTAATAAAATAATAAAGACCCCCAAAATGAAAAAATGCTCTACCCTATTCTAAAATTAAAATAGAAAAGCTCTTTTACCTTACCAGCCCTGAAAAGGGCCCTTTGCGGGGCATGCCCCAAAGAATTCAGCTCTTTTGCCTGTAAAAAAAAACATACGATACCCCCCCAACATTACAACCCACCACCCACATACCCCTAATCTAACCCAAACCCCCCTTAAATAAACCTAACACTAAGCCCCTGAAGATCTCCCTACCTTGTCTTCACCACGCCGGGTTCACCGATCGATCCAGAAGAGCCTCCGATGTCTTGATCCAAGCCCAAGCGGGGGGCTGAGGATGTCCATGATCCGGCTGAAGTCTTCATCCAAGCGGGAGCTGAAGAAGTCCATGATCCGACTGAAGTCTTCTATCAAGCGGCATCTTCAATCTTCTTTCTTCCGGATCCATGTAGTTCATCCCGCCGACGCAGAACATCCATCTTCACCGACGACTTCCCGACGAATGACGGTTCCTTTAAGGGACGTCATCCAAGATGGCGTCCCTCGAATTCCGATTGGCTGATAGGATTCTATCAGCCAATCGGAATTAAGGTAGGAAAATTCTGATTGGCTGATGGAATCAGCCAATCAGATTCAAGTTCAATCCGATTGGCTGATCCAATCCATCAGTCAAACAGAATTTTCCTACCTTAATTCCGATTGGCTGATAGAATCCTATCAGCCAATCGGAATTCGAGGGACGCCATCTTGGATGACGTCCCTTAAAGGAACCGTCATTCATCGGGAAGTCGTCGGTGAAGATGGATGGATCCGCGCTGGAGGTCTTGAAGATCAGTCGGCCGTCATCGGATGGAAGAACATAGAAGATGCGGCTTGGATGAAAATGTTTGCCGGTCCGGATGTCCTCTTGTGCCTGCTTGGATAAAGACTTCAGTAGGAGGATGGATGTCTTCAGCCCCCCGCTTGGGCTTGGATCAAGACATTGGAGCCTGGACGGATCGCTGATACCCGGTGTGGTGAAGATAAGGTAGGAAGATCTTCAGGGGCTTAGTGTTAGGTTTATTTAAGGGGGGTTTGGGTTAGATTAGATGTATGTGGGTGGTGGGTTGTAATGTTGGGGGGGGGGATATTGTATGTATTTTTTCCAGGCAAAAGAGCTGAATTATTTGGGGCATGCCCCGCAAATGACCCTTTTAAGGGCTGGTAAGGTAAAAGAGCTTTTCTATTTTAATTTTAGAATAGGGTAGGGAATTTTTTATTTTGGGGGTCTTTGTTATTTTATTAGGGAGCTTAGAGTAGGTGTAATTAGTTTAAAATTGTTGTAATATATTTTTAATGTTTGTAAATATTTTTTTATTTTTTGTAACTTAGTTCTTTTTTATTTTTTGTACTTTAGTTAGTTTATTTAATTGTATTTAATTGTAGGTATTTTATTTAATTAATTTATTGCTAGTGTAGTGTTAGGTTTAATTGTAACTTAGGTTAGGATTTATTTTACAGTTAATTTTGTAATTATTTTAACTAAATATTTGTAATAAATAAATACAAAGTTGCCTGTAAAATAAATATTAATCCTAAAATAGCTACAATATAATTATAATTTATATTGTAGATATATTAGGGTTTATTTTACAGGTAAGTATTTAGCTTTAAATAGGATTAATTTATTTAATAAGAGTTTATTTATTTCGTTAGATTTAAATTATATTTCACTTAGGGGGGTGTTAGTGTTAGGGTTAGACTTAGCTTTAGGGGTTAATACATTTATTAGAGTAGTGGTGAGATCCGGTTGGCAGATTAGGGGTTAATTATTGTAGGTAGGTGGAGGCAACGTTGGGGGCAGCAGATTAGGGGTTAATAAATATAATATAGGGGTCGGCGGTGTTAGGGGCAGCAGATTAGGGGTACATAGGGATAACGTAGGTTGCGGCGGTGTGTGGTCGGCAGATTAGGGGTTAATAATTGTAGGTAGGTGGCGGCGACGTTGGGGGCGGCAGATTAGGGGTTAATAAATATTATGTAGGTGTTGGCGGTGTTAGGGGCAGCAGATTAGGGGTACATAGGGATAACGTAGGTGACGGCGGTGTGCGGTCGGCAGATTAGGGGCTAAAAAATTTTAATAGAGTGGCGGCGATGTGGGGGGACCTCGGTTTAGGGGTAAGTAGGTAGTTTATGGGTGTTAGTGTACTTTAGAGCACAGTAGTTAAGAGCTTTATAAACCGGCGTTAGCCCAGAAAGCTCTTAACTACTGACTTTTTTCTGCGGCTGGAGTTTTGTTGTTAGATTTCTAACGCTCACTTCATCCACGACTCTAAATACCGGCATTAGAAAGATCCCATTGAACAGATAGGATATGCAAATGGCGTAAGGGGATCTGCGGTATGGAAAAGTTGCGGCTGCAAAGTGAGCATTAGACCCTTTCCTGACTGACTCTAAATACCAGCGGTAGCCCAAAACCAGCGTTAGGAGCCTCTAACGCTGGTTTTGATGGCTACCGCCAAAATCTAAATCTAGCCATTAGAGTTTAGATTGTATATGTTTTAAAAAATTATTACAAATTTAAACTCACATATTTATTAGATGATTTAATATTTTATCTTATTTTTAATATGTCTAATGAAAACATATCTGAAGTTTCTAATAAATCTTTGCAAGACATTGTCTTCTATGACTTGTCTTCAGCAACAAATGCAATCTGTCATGGCTGCAGTTAATTCCTCTGGCACTATTCCCAAAAAAGCGACACGTAAAAGAAAACATTTAAATTCTAATACTAATGATAACTCTTCTATCATTTCTACTGACAAATTAAATAAAAGTCTGTCTAATTCAGACAATGAGTCCCCGCTTATAAATTTTAGAAAATTATTCCTCTGGGGATTCTGATACTGTTTCTTTTATAACCAGAAAACAAAAACCTAAGCGCAAAATTGATGTTGACTCTGATTCAACAACTGAGTCTAATGACTCCTATACTTCTGATAAATTTTATGATGATAAAGATTCAATTTATGAGGATGTTTCGGACTCATCGTCCTCTGATGACGATTCCCCTAAATATAAAAGGTCCAAAAAGTCTAGTAAGTCCAAAAAACCTAGATTATTAGATAATGCTGGGGAATCTTATTTAGATCCGGATGATATAGAACATCCCAGGTCCTCTAATTGGAGAGCATCAAAAATAGTCTCCAAATGTATTGCTTTCTATATAAGAAGACCCCTTTCTAAAAAATCTAAAAGTATTTTAAGGGCGGAATGTCCTAGACCAGAGTTACCCAGTTTGGCTCATGCCACTCCCAAAATTGACCTCACCTTATTGAAATTTATTGGCACAAAAAATGTTAATATCAGAAAAGGACCTGACAGGTTTTTGAAGGCCTGTCAGGATAAATTACTGGATACTCTGGGTCCAGTGACTAAATTATTGGAATTATCTGAGGACGCAATTTCTAAGAATTCTCAAATTGACCCTGCTGTGATTAAACAATGGGTTCAGCGGTTGGTATATTTAATTGGTGATTCCAAATCTGCCTTATCCTGCCAAAGAAGGAGAATTTTACTTAGGAAGATTGATCCCAAATTGTCAGACTTTGCCCCCAAAGAGATGGGTAGAAAGGCTAAAGGCTTTTTATTTGGAGATGCAGGACTAAAAGAACTGTCCAATTATGTTTCATCCCTTAATTCACTTAATAAAATTAAAACTCAAACAAAGAAAATATTCAATCAAAACAACAGAGTTTTTGACAGGGCTGGGAAAGGAAGGGGCCTCTTTCCTGGCCGTTCATCATTCTCCTCAAGGCATTTCTTCCAAAACAACCAAGTACCATCAACACCATTCAACAACTTCTTTCCTACAAGAGGCAGACAATGGCCAGCAAGATCATTTAGAGGGAGACCTTCTAGAAGACCTTTCTCAAGTAAGTTTGAACATTTATCATTTCATTCCTTTTTCCCCTCAAAAAGTAGGAGGCAGACTTGCCCTATTTATTCACAATTGGAAGAGTATAACACAAGACCCATGGGTACTCCAATCAGTATCAGGTCTCAATCTAAATTTCATATCAATCCCTTATCAGTCTGTTCTTCCAAATCCAATTTTCTTCTCCCTTTCAGACTATCTTCTTCTAGACCAAGAGATATCAGATTAAGACAAAAAAACAAGCTATAGAATTAGCTCCATCAGAAAAAGATTCTTTCATCAGCAATATGTTTCTGGTCAAAAAGAAAGAAGGATCTTTTCGCCCTGTTATAAATCTAAGAAATCTAAATTTTCATCTAGAGTACAATCATTTCAAAATGGAGGGAATTCATCTCCTCAGAGACTGTCTCCTTTCCAATGATTGGTTAGTTTGTTTAGATTTGAAAGATGCTTATCTTTCTATCCCCATTCATCATTCTTTCAGAAATTTTTTGAGATTTCTGTGTAAAAACAACCTTTGGCAATTTACATGCCTTCCTTATGGGCTTTCTTCTGCACCTTGGGCATTTACAAAAATCTTTTGTCCTGTAGCTGCTTGGCTAAGAATGAGAGGTGTTTGTCTTATAATTTATTTGGACGATATCCTTATCATGCATCAGGAACGTCATTGTTTGATTTCTCATCTCAAACTAACTATACATCTCCTTCAGAACTTAGGATATGTTATCAATTTCGACAAATCAGAGATCCATCCTTCTCAGTCTCTAAAAGTTCTGGGATTTCTTATAGATTCCCAATCTGCAACTTTGAGTCTTCCTTCAGAAAAAATCAACAAAATAAAGAAAGAGATATCTTACCTTCTCAAGAGACCTCTCTTTCCAATTCGGTCCTTAGCCCGTATTATTGGTCTTCTTTCCTCATCTATTCAAGCAATTTTCCCGGCTCCCCTCCATTACAGGGCTCTTCAAAGATTGAAGATTTTTTATCTCCGACAAGGTTTCTCTTATTTTCACAAGATCTCCTTGTCCAAAGAAGCAAGATCGGAGTTATTATGGTGGTTAGGTTAGGTGGTTAGGTTATTTAGAGGCTTGGAATGGGAGAGCAATTTTTGGTTGTTCTCCTGAAATAATTTTGGAATCAGATGCCAGCAATTCGGGTTGGGGAGCCAGATTGGGTTCTTCCATCACTGGTGGAAAATGGACTTCAGAAGAAAAGAATCTTCATATAAACTGTCTAGAACTTTTAGCAGGTTCTTTTGCTGTGAGGAGATTCATTCATTCAGATCGTCCTATTTCTGTCTTACTCAAGATGGACAATATTTCTGCTGTCAGGTACCTCAACCAATTAGGAGGTACTACATCAAAAATATTGTTGGATCTAACTTCAGATTTTATCCATTCTTGTTTAGATCGCAACATTTATATTCAAGCAGAATATATTCCAAGTCAAAACAACATCATGGCAGATTGGGGTTCTCATCATCTTCAGGACTCCAGCGATTGGAAACTGAATTCCAAAATTTTTCAGATTCTGTTTTATCGCAGAGGTCCTTTCTCAATAGATCTCTTTGCTTCCGGATTGAATCATCAACTGACTCCATATTACAGTTGGAGACCAGATCCTTTTGCTCTAGCGACGGATGCTTTTCTTCAGACATGGCCAGAGAAGGGAGCTTATGCTTTCCCTCCCTTTTCAATGATTCCTCTGACAATATCATTTGTCAGGAGAAATCTTATCTCAATTCTCCTCATAACTCCATGGTGGTCAGCCCAATCCTGGTTTCCAGCTCTTCTAGAGATGTTATACCTTCCTCCTCTCCTTCTTCCTCTACAACAAGATCTTTTGTTGGATCCGACAGGACAACCTCACAATCTAGTTGTTCAAGGATCCCTTCAACTGATTGCTTGGATGATTTCAGGGGTTCCTGGTCATTCAAAGGACTTTCGGAAGAAGCTAAATCGCTTGGGGCCCAATGAATTATACAGATATGCATGGATCAGATGGTCTGATTGGTGCAGTAGCAGAAATTTGGATCCCTTTTCAGCTCCTGTAAATGAAGTCATTAATTATTTAACCTCTCTTTTTAAAGCAGGTCTTGCATATAGGTCTATTAATATTGCTCGATCTGCAATATCAGCTGGACATTGTCCTGTATCTAATATTCCTTTTGGACAATTGTCTTCAGTCAAAAAACTTCTAAAGGCCATAAGAGTCAAGAAGCCACCAGTTCCTAAACATTCTTATTTTTGGGATGTGGATTTATTAATTAATCTATTTAATGATTGGCCTCTCAATAAAGACCTTTCTCTCAAGCAATTAACTTGTAAATTAGCTTCTTTATTATGTTTACTCTCATGTAAAAGAGTATCTGATGTTATATATAGTTATAGATTATAATTCTAAGATGTTTATTCCTCAAGGTGTAGTTTTTTCTTTATCTCGAAGAACAAAATCTTTATCCTCCTCTATCTTTTATCCTTACTTTTTTGACTATCCTAAATTATGTGTGGTTTCTTGCCTAAAAGAGTATGAATCCAGAACTTTACCATTCAGGTTATCTTCCTCCTCTTCTCAACTACTTATTTCTTTCATTTCTCCTCGTCTATCGGTTTCTACTACCACCATAAGTAGGTGGGTTAAGTGGATTATGTCTTTAGCAGGAATAGAAGACAAATTTTCGGCTCATTCAGTTAGAGGAGCTTCTGCTTCTAAAGCTTTTATCAAATCTGCTTCATTACAAGAAATTCTTAATGCAGCAGATTGGTCCTCGGATTCGGTATTCCGTCAGTTTTATTTTAAACCAATTTCTTCAAATCAACATAGCCTTTTATCTTAATTGTTTTGCTTTAAACTTGCAAAATAGGAGTCTCTGTCCTTGTAATAAAATGACGATTATCCTAACAATTGTGACATATAATCTAGATTTTATTAAAGAGACAGAGATGAGTATTTTCCCTCCCTTATTTCATATATATTTAATTATATTAAATACATGTTTTTTCCCTCCCAATTATTTGTGGGTGTACTTTATATTATGTTATTATTATTTACATTTTATCTTTTTCAGCCCAGAATTCTTCAAATCCCGGATTACAACAATAATCAAACTTGGGTGTCTGATTCAATTTCACAGAATTCTTCTACACTACGAAAAGATTCAAGATATCTTCAAGAAGTTTCTTATCTGTGGAATCAACTTCTGTCAATCAAGTTTTCTGTTTTCATCACTATTCTGTTTTGTGCATTTGCCTGTGTATCTGAGTTTTGTTTCTTTTTTGTTCCTATTTTCTTTTTGTTATTTGCAGCAAAGTTCAAAGAGGATTAGCTGTTTGGACTGTTACCTCTTATACCTTTGGATGTGATATTATTGGCTGTTATCTGGTTACATAATCTGTTACTGTGATATCATTGGTTGAATTTTTCTGTATTATTTATTCAAATTTTTCAATGCTTTTAATTGCTGTCTGTTCAGTAAATGAAAAGTTATTGCAATATACTTGTCTCTGTCTCTTTAATAAAATCTAGATTATACCGTCACAATTGTTAGGATAATCGTCATTTACTTTAATTATGTTAAAGTTGGTGTGTGTTAGGGTTAGACTTAGGTTAGGTTTAGGGGTTAATAACTTTAGTATAGAGGCGGCTATTTTGGGGGCAGCAGATTAGGGGTTAATAACAGTAATGTAGGTTGCAGAGATGTTAGGGACAGCAGATTAGGGATTAATAATATTTAACTAGTGTTTAATACTAGTGGAGTATGGCGGTTTAGGGGTTAATATGTTTATTATAGTGGCGGTGATGTCCCGAGCAGCAGATTAGGGGTTAATCATTTTATTTTAGTGTTTGCAATGCTGGAGGGCCTCGGGGTTAATAGGTAGTTTATGGGTGTTAGTGTACTTTGTAACACTTAAGTTATGAATTTTATGTTACGGCTTTGTAACATAAAAGCCATAACTACTGACTTTCAGTTTATGATACGGATCTTGACGGTATAGGCTGTACCGCTCACTTTTTGGCCAGACAGTCAAACTCGTAATACCGGCTTTGGAAGTCCCATTGAAAAAGGACTTTTTGAAAGCTGCGGTAGTTACATTGCGTTACAGCCCAAAAAGTGTGCAGTACAGATATACCTGCAAAACTCGTAGTACCAGCAGTAGTGAAAAAGCATCGTTATGATGCTTTTTTACTCATAATGCAAAACTCGCAATCTAGCCGATTGTTAGTACTGGAGTAGAGTACAATAGATTTCAATGGATTGGGATAATGCATGTTGCAGGGAGAATTGACAAATTTAGGTATAAGTACAGATATAGATAGGTGCAGAAGGACCAATAAATGGTACTATGAGTAGTGGGTACACGTTGATAGTTGCAAAATTTTTTATTTTTTTAAGACCCAATAACAGGCTTTATAAGTGTATTGACCCTAATGTGACCTTGCGCTTTGTGAGTTCAATAAATTCAGTAAAGTTCTAAAAACTCCCAGTTTACATGTTACCATGTGCTGTAATGCACACTCTTTCTGATGTTTTGACCCTCATAGGTATTCCTTTCATATGAGAACATAAACAGAACAGCTGGTACTTAAAAAATGTTACTTTTTGACTGCAATGAAATTAAGACTATATATTGAAAAATAAAGACGAGACCACCCGTATTTTAGATTTATGAGAACTAAATTGGTGTTTGTACAAAAAACAGTTCTTTGATCAGACTAATGTACCATCATTTAAACTAAGGTTATATGAGGAATAACTTATACTTTGAGCTCTAAATGATTTTCATATGGAAAAAGGTTGCCAAGAATAGAGGCACAAATATGTTAATGCAAGTTGTACAGTTTTACCATTCAGAAAACAATGAACATTTTCAACAATTCAATTTAAAGTTAAAATATGGCAAAAATGTATCCTCATATTAAGCTTTGATTGCTAGGAAGGACTACATTTTAGCCAAAGGGCCCCATTTATCAAGCTGCAAAAGCAGCTTCAGGGCTCCAGCATTTCATAGCTCTCACGGATGAGCTGCAACGCTAGTTAAGTAGCAGCGATCATAAGACCACTGCTACTTAACCTCTCCACCACCTGATATGTGGCAGAGTTAAATCATCCTGGCCCGATTGTGATGATTGACAGTTCCTGCTTGCATGTGAGCAGGCGGTGACATTGCACAAGCAGTTGCTTGTGCAACGTTAGATGCGCAGTGAAGACAGTGTGGTATCAAACCTTGTCCACCTGTTGATTAATAAATGGGGCCCAATGAGTTAAATCAAACCAGAGACACAGACAATAGATATACTTGTATCCAATAGTAAAATGATGAATAATATGTATAAGTATAATATTAAGTTTAGTACATTGTAAAACCATAAGACTACTGATAGATCTAATGGGCAACACAAGGATTGTATCCACTAATGGCCCATACCTTATAGGTGACTTTGGTTCTGAAGACACAAGAATGTACTTTTTTTAGGATGTTGTTTAGTTATTGTGGTCAATATCTGGGATGTTTATGTTCTTGGTAATGTGATCCCAGTACAACAAGCACACTCTGCCTATTAAGTTTTAATTTAAAAAGAAAAAAACAAGTTTATTGTTTCATTTATATTAAAGACAACGAATTAGATCCACTTGCCAAAAATAATAGCAGCAAGAATGCTGTATATTGACAATCTTTTTGCTATCCATTGCACCATGTGTGGAATCAATCACCTTTCAGTAATTAAGTAGGTAACAGGTGCACTGTGACAACTCACACGCAGTTTTGACAGCTATTAGGCACCAAACAATCATAGAGATAGAGTTTTATGCTTCTTGCCATATCTGACTCTAGTTTCAACACATGATCACATCTTTTCAATGTAGATGAAACATTCTTACATCAGAAAGAACTCAATGTGATCAGATCAAAACCAGTCAGGTATTTAAGTTAATACTGGTGCCTATATTATTTTAGTTGTAGTGTTTTAAATAACATGAAATATTGTGATCTCCATTAATTCCCCTCAATCTTAATAATACCCAACTGTAACTCCCTCCTTACCCAAAAAGCCAATCACCACCTAACTACCCCCACATGTAAGGTCCATCAATACTGCAATAAACCTGTCACCCATTGACCCCCTACAACTGCTAAACGCACCTGAAAAGTACATGGTGTATTGTATTAGCTCTGCTTTACAGCAGGTAAATAGTCAGCAATTTAGTGCAAATATAGAGCAAATATGGACAGATGGAAATCTAAAGCGAGGAAGAATCCTAAATCTTCACTAACAAAAAACAAACAAACAAGGTTGATGTCAGCGCCACAGGATAGGGACTAAACCAAATCTTTCATGTCATGTGGGGGTACACAACCCCAATACCAAAAAAACTTACTTCAAAATATCTCAATCCATAGGAGATAAGTAGCCGCTCGTGAGGAGGATGGAATAGTACTCCTGTGAATGTCCTGTATATGAAACCTCGCTGTACAGGGTCTCTAGGAAGCCGAATCCTTGTGCCACTCTCTTTACTGATCTTTCCCTACTCAGGCCAGGTCCTGATTTCACAATGTGAAGCCGTTTAGCTCCTCTAGTGTTTTTATCTGGTCTTATGACTTCCAACGTGTACCTGCCTAATTTTACCATTAGGCAGTGTATCTCACAAAGTAAACAGAACAGCACATAAGTCAGATCTCAATCAGTAATCTTGATGCTTTCAGTGAACAAATATCAAGTGTCTTTAAATCCAAAAGACTAGTCCCAGTTTGCAAATCAGATCACAAACAGCAGACTGATGCTTTAAGTAAATGAAATGTGTATTTAAAGCCAGAGAGTAGATCCAGCATGCACTTTAGATCCCAAACAGTAGCATTGATGTTTTCAGCATGCATAAAAAGACTCTAAATCTAAAGATAGGATAGATTCACACTAAGGAGGTAATCCAACATTCAAGATAGGTTGGACGTATTATTAGAACCCCTGTTTTTATTAAAATCTGTCAGCAGACACTGGTTTAATATGCAGTTGGTAGCATAACATGAAATATGGTTATCTCCATAAACCCCCTCAATTTTAATAATACTTAACTGTAACTCCCTCCTTACCCAAAAAGTCAATCACCACCTAACCACCCCTACACGTAAGGTCCATCCCTACTGCAATAAACTTGTCAACCATGGATCCCCTTCAACTGCTAAACGCTCCTGGACAAGGATGCTGAAAGCTATACTGTGTATTGTATTAGCTCTGCTTTTTGATAGATATTGCTAGTAGCAGTTATAACTTTACTGCCTAAGCATACTTTTATATAACTTTAAACATAAAACTATATTTACTGTAAATATTTCACATTACAATGTTTTAATATAAGGAAATATATTCTAAGTATTTTTAAATAGATATTCCTATAAATATATGTAATATTCTCATAGGAATGGGCAATCACAGGGTTTAAAATGTAATTCAAGCTTTATTGCAGAAATATTTAAAGACTGTTCTTTCCTTTTGACGTCGAGAGGGCGGCTGGTTGCCGCAACTGTGTCTGTATCCAGCTATACTATTATGACATATCTTGATAAAGGCCTGGCTTAGGGCCGAAATGTTGACTATTTAAATATTTCTTTAATAATTAATGCTTGAATTACATTTTAAACCCTGTGAGTGCCCATTCCTATGAGACTATTATATACCTTGAAATTTTGGATTGCACCCAGGTCATTTGTTGACTATTTAAAGTGGAGTGCTTGGTTTTCTACATTGTTCTATATAAATATATATATATATATATATATATATATATATATATATATACACCTATATATATATATAATCAGTTATATAAATAGGTATAGATATATATTGTACCAAAATACAATCATATACAGTATATGTAGAAATATGTATTTATAATAAAATAGAACATATTTTGCTATCTGATTAACATAGCAAAATATATTTTCATGTAGCGTTAGCACACTTGAGAATATGCGTTCGGGTTTGCGTGCGAGTAGGGTGTAAGTTTTTTTTTTTTTTCTCCATTGACTTTTATGAGAAATGCGTTAACACGCACAATATTCTCGGTTCGGCTTTTTGCGTACATCGGGTTCAAGGCTGGGTTCAGATAATTAGGGGACTGCCTACGATGCCCCACCAGTCCAATAATTATTTTTCTTAAAGCAGGAGGCTGCAGGATTCCAAATAACATAGGACGTTCTATGCTGTCCTAAGGGCGTTAAAGCATTAAAGCCCAGCTATGTTTTAATTTTTTAATCAATTTTAATCTTTTATAATGTGTTTTATTATGTGTTTAATCGAAATACTTTACATTCCAATGTTCTTCACTTAAAAGAAAATGTTCTCCATCTATGGTTACAATATCCAAAGTCATGAAGTTAGTGGGCATCGGGTTTTGCTCACACGTTAACTTTTTACTTTAAACTAGCATGCAAGCAAACAAATCAGAAAGAGTACCATTTATAATCTGGACAATGTACTTCAACTGACAATGGGAGCCTTGTTCTCATGCCGATTGTCACGGCAAGTTAACCTAGTGCAGCAAGTGGGGTATGTCGTGCAGCGATGGGCAGCAAAGTTTAAATATATTTGTATATGATTATATACATATATATTTCATATGTTTATATGTGTATATACACATATTAACACGTAAAAATATGTGTCTATAAGCATATACGTATATATTTAGAGTAATAAAACAGTCCCCATAGACCAGAGGTCTGACCCTTGGTTAATTTTTCTAGTGCAAAGTGCTACCATCAGCTGGTTATTTAATGTGTGCCGTTAATGGACACACGTTAAATTAGCGCTCCACTTGTAATATAGCCCTAAGTGAGTAGTCCTAGCAAGGTACAAGCAGCAGAAAAGGTATAGGCTGCATGTATGCCTTGTGGAGGATCAAACAGGTCTCTAATTCCTGAAGAAGGCATTGAAACTGTGCTTCAATATAAAAGCTCAGATCCTTTATGGAGCCTCAAAGTTTGCCGCCATAATGCGCACTAAAGGTACAGCGAGTTGTGGGTACGGAGCTGAGGCTTCAGAGATAGGGGATGCCTCAAAATGTAAAGTCTGGTAATCAGGTCAGAAAAAACACACCACAATCAAAAACCTCTATATCCTAGAATATGTTGCCTTCAGTCAACCTTCTACATTAATTTAGGCAGGATATTTTCAAAACTGCAGGATAAAATTGAAGAATATTGAAAAAATCATCAGAGAATATAGCTCAGTGTGAACAATGGTGGCCTCCAACCAGAAGTCCCCTTTCTGCATTTATTATTGAAAAATAAAAAGATTGTGCACATCCACCCCTGCTCTTGAGTATCCATTAGCCTGAGACCATGGTTTTTGAAACACCATAGATCGACCTCAGGCATAGAGGTTACAAAGCAGTGGTTTAAAATGGACACTAAAGTCAAAATAAACTCCCATGTTCCAGATAAAGCATTCAGTTATAAGATACTTTCCAATTAACTTCCCTTATCAAAATGGGCAGACTTTTGATAAGCACACTGAGCATGTGCAATAGTTCCCTGTATGTATTAATCTATAGTTGACTGATCTGATATAATGGGCAGGGAAATAGAATCAATCTTTGGAATTTCTTAAAGAAGATGATGATTTGACATTCA
Organism: Bombina bombina; assembly: GCF_027579735.1. Taxonomy (NCBI): domain Eukaryota; kingdom Metazoa; phylum Chordata; class Amphibia; order Anura; family Bombinatoridae; genus Bombina; species Bombina bombina. Next base: position 196,967,160 of record NC_069504.1, on the reverse strand, counting down.
GAGTAAACTATTGCATTACCTTTTATTGAGCATGTGTAGATTATGCAATTCTATTGTATTAAATGGTCCATTATTGCAAGCCTGCATTACAAGGTCATTAAATCTGCACCCACCGCTTAATAAAACAAGTCTATAGTGGCTTTGTCTAGATTTTGCTCAACAATTGTAATTTATAAAACCTGTTTGAGTTTATCAAAATATTTTGATAAATACTGAATTTAGTCTTGTAGCAAACACATTTTGAGTTGACAAATTATTCAAGACTAGTGTCTATGTATATTACATGAAAGATTTGCATGGTAGAATCTGAATAAATAAGGCAGCACAAGAAAACAAATGATCAAATTAATGAGTTACGTAGGACAGATAAATAAATAAATACCAGAGGCCACTGGAGATACAAATTTTAGATGGTATAAATCAACTGAAACCATCTTCCAAATGACAGATTGTGTTTTAATTAAGCAGGAATGTGAATAAGGGTGAATGATTGATAGTGAAGGATGTGTATACAAATTAACACCTCAATATGAGTCAGTGAGTTTGTAGAAAACTGCTTACCTATAATTGGTCTGCATCTGCATAAAATGTAAGATACTTGTTAAATCATGTTTCACACAGGGTGATATGTTATAATAATGTGTTGGAGCATTCATCTCCTATGTGAATATAGATTATTTAGTTAAAACTGAAACATTCATCTTCCCCGTGGAAATTGATTATTTAGTTAAGATGCTGATTTACCAATTTTAATTTATCTTGCTGATTTACTAATATGCAACAATGATGAGCCCACATCATCTGTTTCAGTAATATTCTGTAAGCTTTTCCCTAGCATTGAACTAGCATGTACAATAAATCAAATGCAAAAAAGGAGATTCATAGAAAACAATAGAGCTGGATAGTTTTTGGTATTCATTTCACCTAATAAAAGGGACATAAAAGTGTTAAAAGAGAAGGCTCTAGTGTTTTACATAATTCTATTATTGTGCTGTAGATTGCATATAACTGTGCTTTTATCCCCTGAAAATTAAACCTAGTTGACTTCAGCTTCAGAGCTGCAATGCACTTGTGGGACCTACATGAACATATCAAGGGCTTGATGATCAAAAACACACTACCATAGACAGGAATCACACAAATTCTTTGGGATTTTCTTAGACCTTATATTTTAATACCGGAGTCTCTCCTTAACATACAGAACCCTGTATAGTCAGATATATCAAGCTAACATTTGTGTTTCTAAAATTCTTTGATAAACCCCTCCATACTTACAATTCTTCTTAGATCCTCTCACCTGGGCAGAAAGCTTTAGATCATTGGCTCCCTAGACAAGAAGGATATGTGTGTAACCACCAATCACCAGCTAACTGTCAGGATTGCCTACCTCAATATTCTTTTCAACAAACAACACAAAGAAAAAAAGTTATTTTAATAACAGGAGTAAATTGAAACTAATCTTTAAATTGCATGCTTTATTTGAACCCTGTTTTATTTTTGAATTTCATATCCCTTTAATCTATTCATTTTCACTATGTACTTGACCATATAGATTTGAAAGCAGATATAGGGGCCGATTTACTTAAGTGTGGACGGACATGATACGATGTAGCGCATCATGTCCGCCGCACATCAGCATTTATCATTGCATAAGCTGTTCTGGTGAACTGCTTGTGCAATGCCGCCCCCTGCAGGCCGCTAGTAGGGGGTGTCAATCAGCCCGATCGTATAGGATCGGGCGGATTGATGTCCACAGCCTCAGAGCAGGCAAACAAGTTATGAAGCAACGGTCTTTAGACCGCTGCTTCATAACTACTGTTTCCGGCAAGGCTAACTCTAGGGAGAGTTATTATTTGTAGCTTTTCTTTTATTAGTTCAATGCAGCTGATTTCTTCAATAGATAGACAGAAAATTCAGAGATATTTTAAAGATCAATTAAAATATCAAGGGAGCAACTATCTATAAAATAATGCATACCTCAATATGGAAATCAGCCCTTTACTGAAATGATCAGCTCTGTTTAACTAGGAACATTTTAGATTCCTCTTGAGTACCACATAACCAGATGTACTGTATGTCTCATAATTCTACAATTCTACAGTGCAAAGAGGAAGGTCTTTTATATCAGTGTCTGCATACTTTTAATTGGCCTGAATTCTTTAGAAAATAAATTACTCATATTGTCAACATAATGATAAGAATTGCAGTCCATAAAGAAAATGCAAACAGCTATTTAGATTTCCTAAACCAACGCCTACGTTTTTCTTGTCTGTAAAATTAACCAGCATGTTCTCAATCAAATGCTTTATGAGTAGCATAAACATTACATTTACTGTAACTAACATAAAACTGAATCTTTTTCATATGAAAAATACCTTTTGTTGTTTTGGCATTTATAGTTGTTGGGACTTAGTGACCTAAAAAGTGACATTTGAAGGCTCTGGGCTAAGAAATGACAGTTTAATGGAAAGGTTATAACTTAAAAAGACACAATAAGGTTATGGAAAGGAAAAGTGACAAAATAGCGAAAAGCTTTAATAAGGTGTTTTCAAGACAGGATATGTGAGATTTCTGGACACAATTAAAGGAACCTTAAGTAAACTAAATTTTACTCATTATGAAGAATTTTACTTTGGTCAATTGTCATAATAAATTGCAAGCATCACTATCACCATGTGCATATAAACTTAATGTAATTTCATTCGATTAGTCTGTGTATATGGGGGGGGGGGCAGAAATTGCCTTTTTGGCCTCGCCAGTTTTTCAATTCATGGGTCTGGCAATTTTTTTTTTATAAGAAAGTGGGCTGACCCTCTCTGTTCCGATAAGTGGCAAAATATGTTTCCCATAGAAATAATAGGGATTGCAGAAAGTCCACCAATATTGCTTGTTATCTCCGATCTCAGTGGGGTGGGGTGCTGTGTTTATAGTATGTTTACACAACATAGACTGTGTATTTGCTAAAATAAAAAATGGTTTCTGTGTAGTAACTTCAAATAATGCATATGTAAATCTGTACATTCACTATATTTCTGACAATTGAAATTCTCACAATGTCTCCCCATTAAAATACAAGTTACTCCAATAGAATGCCCATGAACACTGTAACAAATGTGTTCTATATTTCTTACAGTGCAGTGGAAAAATTATAAGTATAACAGAACAGTACCGAATTATATCGGCAATAAATAAATAAAACTAGAATGTCGAGCCAACTATCTTCTATGAAATATTATTATCACAAACACGATATCTTCTTCTATTATTATTATTATTATCAGTTATTTGTAGAGCGCCAACAGATTCCGCAGCGCTATAAACAAAGGCAGAGTACAACAAAACAATTATAGGGATCAAATGGGTAGAGGGCCCTGCCAAGAGTTGCACTGTTGTAGTAAGCTCTTAAGAAGGTGATCTACAAACAGCTGGACTCTTAGGCTTACATGCTAAGGGGTTTCAGGGGATAGCAATGGAGGAGATGAATTGGTATAAAGAAAGGTTAGCATAGGTTGTATGCATCCCTGAACAGTATAGTCTTTAGGGAGCACTTGAAGCTTTTAAAACTAGAAGAGAGTCTTGTGGAGTGAGGCAGAGAGTTCCACAAGATGGGAGCCGGTCTGGAAATTAAGGGCAGAGTAGTAGGAGTTCAATTTAAATTAGTAATTTTGAAAATCAGCTGAACTCCTAGATTTTCTCCAGTGCCGTTCAGCAGTACAGGAACATCTGTGTAGGTATCGTGTCAGAGGAGTATGCCAGGGCTGAGGATTAGTGTTTGATTTCCGAGCTATGGTAAGAGGGGTGAGATTGTCAAGGACGGATGTAAGGGTGGAATTATAGTGGCAGATAGATTGGTCAGAGCAGGAAAAGGAGGAGAAGGATGAGAGGAGAGGTTTGAGGGAATTAGAAAGCTGTTGTTGATCTAATGACATAATGCTTCTGTGAAGTTTGGTGTGAGGAGCAGAAGGAGGGAGAGTTGTTGAGAGTTCTTTCTAAAAAAAAAAAGAAGGAAAAAACATGCAAAAAGCATTATACACTATTTTTAAAATCATGACAATAATTAGAGTTCATATTATAGTATTATACAATAAACAGATATAAATATATTTGGTAAAAAAAATAAAAAAATATATATATATATATATATATATAACAAGTATAGCAATCAGTCCAGCACTTTTTTCTTAAACTCTCAATGGGTATAAATTTTCACACGTTTACCATTCAAGTGCATGTTCGCCATGGAGGCCTGCCATCCTCGCATATATAATTCAAAGAATAAACAGTGGCGACAGCACAATCTTTAAAAGAATTCCTCTTCTTTATTAAAACAACATTAGGATAAGAACATAGCGACGTTTCGAGTCTTGAGACTCAAAACATTGCTATGTTCTTATCCTAATATTGTTTGAATAAAGAAGAGGAATTCTTTTAAAGATTGTGCTGTCGCCACTGTTTATTCTTTGATATATATATATAAAATTATATATAAGTTTAGATATATACAGATCTATAGGAATACCTATTTAGAAATACTTAGAAAACATTCCCTTATGTAAAGAACAGTGGAATGTGAAATATTTACAGTTAATACAGTTAAACACTTTATTAAAAATGAATATTGCATAAATATGATGTTACATGTGTTCAGCTACTTAACTACAGAGGGCTCCAATACACTTATATATGTCTTTATATGTATACATATGTATGTTTGTGTTTATATGTGTTTTACTGTATATTTACCGTACATATTTCACATTCCAATGTTCTTCACTTTCAGGATAATGTCCATTTGTTTCCTTAAATACATATCTCTATGTATATGTGTACATACCTATACCTGCATATTTATTCCTATAGATATAAAGGTATAGATATGTATTTTACATGGACACTATCAGATATATATAAAAATATATATTTCATAGTAAAAAGTACATTATTTTCTATGTGAAGAACATAGGAATTTTAAATATGCGTTTTGAGCATTGGGTTTCTCAATTTAGATCTTATCACTGTCGGGTTGTGAACATGAAAACTTTCTATTCTTAAGGCTTGTTATTAAAATATTACACATAAAATATTTTAAAAATGTATATAAATTAATAAACATTAATAAACATACAGTAAAATATTCTAAATAATCCATAGAATGTATCTATATATTTAATAATATGTTTAATTTTTGATAATTTATATTATTTTTTACAATAATTTATATGTAATATTTCAGCTGGACCACGTTAAGATCCAAATTGAGAAATACAATGCGCAAAACTCATATTTTACATTGCAATTTTGTTTCCTATTTAAATATTGCCATTCCCACGAAGCTTTGATCATCACGGCCTTGATATTAGTCTCCAACTACAAGGGTGAAAACCAGATAGGAGACTCTGCACTCAGTGGATTTTACAGGTGTTTATTGGTGACATTTCGAGGACCAGGCTTCTCTTCCTCCTGTAAGCCGCAGCCCCACTGTGAAATTACGCCAAAAAGTGGTAAAGTTAACAAAATATACATAGTGAAAACATAAGCATTGTGCAGGATACATACAAATCCATACATTCTATATATGCAAAAAGTCCTTGGAGGACCGGCACACTCCTTCTCAATACCAACCTCCCAGTGCTCTGTCCATACACTTACATCAGCCTTTGTAAAAGGGATCTACAGTAAAGGTTTGTTTTAAGTGCCCTGTTGTGCCTGTCTGGTAATTTCCCAAAGGGGGATATGAGGCAAGCCCTGGGATTTTACAAAAGCTTGTATGTATGTATGTATGTTTGTCTATCTATCTATCTATCATCTATCTATCTATCTATCTAGTGACTTGTCAAAAGTACTATGTAGGTAAAACCTACAGAGAGCTAAGAGAAAGAATAAAGGAACATAAGGGGGAAATTGAAGAAATTAAAACAAGCAGTGTAGCAAGGCATTTTTTTAAAATATCATAACAGTAACAAAAATAAATAAAGATTTAGAGGCCTGGAAAAAATTGATCTGAAATGTAGAGGAGGAGATTTAGATAAACTCCTACTACAAAATGAAAGTAAATGGATTTATAATTTAAAATCGATCACCCCTGAAGGACTGAATGAAGAAATAAACTTCACTCCCTATTTGAGTTAAAGTTTAAAGGGACAGTAAACACCAGAATTTTTGTTGTTTAAAAAAGTAGATAATCCCTTTATTACCCATTCCCCAGTTTTGCATAGCCAACACAGTTATAATAATATACTTTTTACCTCTGTGATAACCTTGTATCTAAGCCTCTGCAAACTGCCCCCTAATTTCAGTTCTTTTGACAGACATGCATTTTTAGCCAATCAGTGCTGGCTCCTAGGAGCTTCACGTGCCTGAGCTCAATGTTATCTATGCGAAATACATGAACTAACACCCTCTAGGGTGAAAAACTGTCAAAATGCTTTCAGATTAGAGGCTGCCTTAAAGGTCTAAGAAACTAGCATATGAACCTCCTAGGTTTAGCTTTCAACTAAGAATACCAAGAGAACTAAGCAAAATTGGTAATAAAAGTAAATTGGAAAGTTGTTTAAAATTACATTCCCTATTTAAATCATGAAAGTTTTTTTTTTACTTGACTGTCCCTTTAAGTTTTAAATAAACTAATATGTCAACTTCTTTGCAAATAACTAAGAAACTGGGTAATTGCTATTAATTCACTATTACCATTACAATTAAATAATCCTATCTATACGATATTCGCATTCGTAACGCGTCCATTGGTGTCGCCAGTTGCGCACGCATCCTCAAAGGAATGTTGGCTGTGCGAGCAGCCAAAAGAATCCACCTGGATGCAGCAAAGCAGCATCACCCTGCTATTTTCGGAATCCACCTGGATGCAGCGTAGGCAAACGGAGTATTAAGGAAAGAAAACCGAACTTCCCGCAGAAAGAATAAAAAATAAATAAAACTAACTACCCTCACAAAATATTAAGAAAAAAAAAACATAACCGCCCGCACGCAGAATTAACAAAAAAACCTAACCCTTAAACTGCCAAACCCCCACAATGCCAACTAAATACATTACAATATTAACCCCTAAACTGCCAAACCCTAAAAAGCTAACTACCTAATTATACTATTAACCCCTAAACCTAAACCCCCCCACAACGCAAATAATTTAACTAATTACTAGGCCCCCTAACCTAACACCCCTAAGTTAAATCTAATTATATAAAATAAAAAAACATTACAATTACACAAAAATAATCTAATTACAAAAAAAATCTAAAATTACACAAAACAATAAACATAATTATCAAAAATAAAAAAACATTACACCTAACAAAATACCCCCAAAAAAGCCCACCCAAAATTAAAATAAAATCTTAATCTAAAACTAAAATACAAATAGCCCTCAAAAGGGCTTTTTGTAGGGCTTAACCCTAAATAAATCAGCTCTTTTAACCTAAATAAAGTATCAATTACCCACTAAAAGTAAACCCCCACCCACACAACCCTCCAAAATAAAAAAAAACTAAGTTTAAAAAAATTAAAGGGTCAGTAAACCTTAAAATTAATGTTATATAATTCTGCACATAGTGCAGAATTATATAACATTATATTAGCCAAACTTTCTAACACATAATATTCCCTTTTCATTTTTAACAAAAAAACGCCGTTTTACAGACCCGCTCTCTGCACTCTGCTGAGCGGGTCTGCTTTTTTTCACAGCGCATCAGGCCAGCTGTATAGTCACAGCCCGGCCCGACCGCGCCATAAGACTAAGTGCAGCTCGCTCCTGTCACAGGAGCATCATGCCTGATTTATCTTCATGAACTGCTGAACTGCTGCATGTGATCAAGGCTCCAGTGGGAGCTGAAACGTTATGCTTTTTTGGCATTAAAGGAAGGTGTGTTGCTCAAATCTCGTTTGCTGGCTTTCTTTGCGAGGGACCACAGGGATCATCACCAGGTCTTGTCCTTATGCAATACACACTATTATATATATATATATATATATATATATATATATATATATATATATATATATATACATACAATATTTTGGATATATTTAAGACAGCAGTCCGTTCAAATAGGGTGTCACTACACCTGTAACTTAAATATATACATAAAATAAGTTTGACTAAATAGGGTGTTGTTACACTTGTATCTTAATTATATATAGAATAACTGTGAGCTAATAGGGTGTTGCTACACCTGTATCTTAAATATTATATACAGTATATACAGTATCTCACAAAACATGTTTTAAATATTTTTGTTTATCTTTTCATGTGACAACACTGAAGAAATGACACTTTGCTAAAATGTAAAGTAGTGAGTGTTCAGCCTGTATAACAGTGTACATTTGCTGTCAACTCAAAATAACTCAACACACAGCCATTAATGTCTAAACCGTTGGCAACAGAAGTGAGTACACCCCTAAGTGGAAATGTCCAAATTGGTCCCAATTAGCCATTTTCCCTCCCCGGTGTCATGTGACTCGTTAGTGTTACAAGGTCTCAGGTGTGAATGGGGAGCAGGTGTGTTAAATTTGGTGTTATCGCTCTCACACTCTCACATACTAGTCACTGGAAGTTCAGCATGGCACCTCATGGCAAAGAACTCTCTGAGGATCTGAAAAAAAGAATTGTTGCTCTACATAAAGATGGCCTAGGCTATAAGAAGATTGCCAAGACCATGAAACTGTGCTGCAGCATGATGGGCAAGACTATAGAGCGGTTTAACAGGACAGGTTCCACTCAGAACAGGCACATGCTCAGCATCATATCCAGAGGTTGTCTTTGGGAAATAGACGTATGAGTGCTGCCAGCATTGCTGCAGAGGTTGAAGGGGTGGGGGGTCAGCCTGTCAGTACTCAGACCATACGCCGCACACTGCATCAAATTGGTCTGCATGGCTGTTGTCCCAGAAGGAAGCCTCTTCTAAAGATGATGCAAACGAAAGCCTGCAAACAGTTTGCTGAAGACAAGCAGACTAAGGACATGGATTACTGGAACCATGTCCTGTGATCTGATGAGACCAAGAAAAACTTATTTGGTTCAGATGGTGTCAAGTGTGTGTTGTGGCAACCAGATGAGGAGTACAAAGACAAGTGTGTCTTGCCTACATTCAAGCATGGTGGTGGGAGTGTCATGGTCTGGGCCTGCATGAGTGCTGCCAGCACTGGGGAGCTACAGTTCATTGAGGGAACCATGAATGCCAACATGTACTGTGACATACTGAAGCAGAACATGATCCCCTCCCTTTGGAGACTGGGCCACAGGGCAATATTCCAACATGATAATGACCACAAACACACCTCCAAGGCAACCACTGCCTTGCTAAAACAGCTGAGGGTAAAGTCGATGGACTGGCCAAGCATGTCTCCAGACCTAAACCCTATTGAGCATCTGTAGGGCATCCTCAAATTGAAGGTGGGGGAGCGCAAGGTCTCTAACATCCACCAGCTCTATGATGTAGTCATAGGAGTGGAAGAGGACTCCAGTGGCAACCTGTGAATCTCTGGTGAACTCCATGCCCAAGAGGGTTAAGGCAGTGCTGGAAAATAATGGTGGCCAAACAAAATATTGACACTTTGGGCCCAATTTGGACATTTCCACTTAGGCGTGTACTCACTTTTGTTGCCAACGGTTTAGACATTAATGGCTGTGTATTGAGTTATTTTGAGGGGACAGCAAATTCACACGGTTTTACAGGCTGTACACTCACTACTTTACATTGTAGCAAAGATTAATTTCTTCCGTGTTGTCACATGAAAAGATATAATAAAATATTTACAAAAATGTGAGGGGTGTACTCACTTTTGTGAGATACTGTATATAAAATATTTTGGATATATTTAGGATAGTAGTTCGTCCAAATATATTGTTTTGCTATACCTGTAGCTTTATTATTTATATAAAAGAAGTCTAACCAAATAGGGTGTTGCTTCACCTTTAGCTTATTTAAATATATAAAATATTTTGGATATATTTAGGACAGCAGTCCATCAAAATAAGGTGTCACTACACCCTATTGCTTAAATATATATATATATATATATATATATATATATATATATATATATATAATAAGTCTTATCAAATCGGGTTTTGCTACATCTGTAGTTTAATTATATATATATTAAATATTTTGGATATATTTAGGATAGCAGTCAGTCCAAATAGGGGGTCACTACACCTGTAACTTAAATATATATATAAAATAAGTGTGACCAAATAGGGTGTTGCTACACCTGTATCTTAATTATATATAGAATACGTGTGACCAAATAGGGTGTTGCTATACCTGTATCTTAATTATTATATATATAAAATATTTTGGATATATTAAGGACGTAGTTCGTCAAAATATGGTGTCAATACACCTGTAGCTTAAATATATATATATATATATATATATATATATATATATAGAATATGTCTGAACAAACAGGCTGCTAGATTACGAGTCTTGCGTTAGGCTTAAAAATCAGCGTTGAGAGGTCCCAACGCTGCTTTTTAACGCCCGCTGGTATTATGAGTCTGGCAGGTACAGGTGTACCGCTCACTTTTTTTTCCGCGACTGGAGCATACTGCAAATCTACTTACGTCAATTGCGTATCCTATCTTTTTAATGGGATTTGCCTAACGCCGGTATTACGAGTTTTGGAAAAAGTGAGCGGTACACCCTCTCCTGTCAAGACTCCTACCGCATTTAAAAGTCAGTAGTTAAGAGTTTTATGGGCTTAATGCCGTAACATAAAACTCTTAACTAAAATGCTAAAAAGTACACTAACACCCATAAACTACATATTAAGGCCTAAACCGAGCCCCCCACCCACTTTGCATACACTTAAATACAATTTTAACCCCTAATCTGCCGACCGGACAATGCCGCCACTTCAATAAATATATTAACCACTAAACCGCCGCACTCCCGCCTCGCAAACATTAGTTAAATTTTATTAACCCCTAATCTGCCATCCCTAACATCGCTGACACCTACCTACACTTATTAACCCCTAATCTGCCGCCCCCAATGTCGCTGACACTATAATAAAGTTATTAACCCCTAAATCTAAGTCTAACCCTAACCCTAACACCCCCTAACTTAAATATAATTTAAATACATCTAAATAAATATTCCTATCATTAAATAAATTATTCCTATTTAAAAATAAATACTTACCTATAAAATAAACCCTAAAATAGCTACAATATAACTAATAGTTACATTGTAGCCATTTTAGGATTTATTTTTATTTTACAGGCAAGTTTGTATTTATTTTAACTAGGTACAATAGTTATTAAATAGTTATTAACTATTTAATAACTTCATAGTTAAAATAATTACAAATTTACCTGTAAAATAAACCCTAACCTAAGTTACAATTACACCTAACACTACACTATAATTAAATTAATTACCTAAACTAACAACAATTAATTACAATTAAATTAAATAAACTAAAGTACGAAGAAAAAAAAACACTAAATAATAGAAAATAATAAAATAATTAAAAAAAATTTAAACTAATTACACCTAATCTAATCCCCCTAATAAAATAAAAAAGTCCCCCCCAAAAAATAAAAATCCCTACCCTGTACTAAATTACAAATAGCCCTTAAAAGGGCCTTTTGCGGGGCATTTCTCCAAAGTAATCAGCTCTATTACCTGTAAAAAAAAAAAAAAACAATACCCCCTCAACATTACAACCCATCACCCACACACCCAACTCTACTCTAAAACCCACCCAATCCCCCCTTAATAAAACCTAACACTACCCCCTTGAAGATCACCCTACCTTGAGACGTCTTCACCCAACCGGGTAGAAGTGGTCCTCCAGTCTTCATCCTATCCGGGCAGAAGAGATCCTTTTAGAAAAGGGTAGGGATTTTTATTATTTTGGGGGGCTTTTTTATTTTATTAGGGGGATTAGATTAGGTATAATTAGTTTAATTGTTTTTAATTATTTTATTATTTTCTGTAATTTAGTGGGGGGTTTTCGTACTTTAGTTTATTTAATTTAATTGTAATTAATTGTAGTTATTTTAGGTAATTCATTTAATTATAGTGTAGTGTTAGGTGTAATTGTGACTTAGGTTAGGGTTTATTTCACAGGTACATTTGTAATTATTTTAGCTAGGAAGTTATTAAATAATAACTATTTAATAACTATTGTACCTAGTTAAAATAAATACAAACTTGCCTTTAAAATAAAAATACATCCTAAGATGGCTACAATGTAACTATTAGTTATATTGTAGATATTTTAGGGTTTATTTATAGGTAAGTATTTAGTTTTAAATATGAATAATTTATTTAATTGTAGTAATTTTATTTAGAGGTATTTAAATTATATTTAAGTTAGGGGGGTGTTAGGTGGCGGCGGTGTCCGGAGAGGCAGATTAGGGGTTAATAATAAAATGCAGGTCTCGGCGATGTCGGGGGCGGCAGATTAGGGGTTAATAAGTGTAATATTAGGGGTGTTTAGACTCGGGGTTCATGTTAGAGTGTTAGATGTAGACATAAAAAGTATTTTCCCATAGGAATCAATGGGGCTGCGTTAGGAGATGAACGCTGCTTTTTTGCAGGTGTTAGTTTTTTTTTCAGCCGAATCAGCCCCATTGATTCCTATGGGGGAATCATGCGCAAGCACGTTTTTCCAGCTCACCACTACCGTAAGCAACGCTGGTATTGAGGTGAGATGTGGAGCTAAATTTTGCTCTCCGCTCACTTTTTTGTGGCTAACGCCGGGTTTAAAAAAAAAACTGTAATACCAGCGCTGTCTGCAAGTGAGTGGCAAGGGAAAACTGCTTTTTAACACTGCACCCCTGTTATCGCAAAACTCGTAAGCTAGGTGAGGGTGTTTCTACACCAGTAGCTTAATTATATATAAAAACTATTTTAGATATATTTAGGACAGCAGTCCGTTCAAATAGGGTGTTCGCTACAACTGTAGCTTAATTATATATATAACATATTTTGGATATATTTAGGACAGCAGTCTGTCCAAATAGGGTGTCACTACATCTGTAGCTTAAATTTAAAAAAATGCCCCCTAAACGAAAGTTTTCTTTAGAAGAACAATCTGATGCAAAAAAGAGGCGAAATGAGAGACTTAAAAAAGAAAAGATAATTTGACTGATGAAGAAAGGGCCCCATTTACGGGAAGCAAATGCAGATCAGAAAAGTAAAGAGAGAGCAAATATCAGAGACATCAAGATCAACAAAGAAATGCATTTGCTAATAGAATAAAACGTGTACAAAATGTAGTATCTCAAACAAAAAAAACAGCACAGCATAAGCAATACAGAAAGGGAACATAAAAGCAAACAGTGCAAGTCGTGTTCAATGCCATTATATATATTTTGCAAAACATACTCAACACATTGCTGCAATTGGGAGATATGATGATTCATTTGATCATCATAACTGTGGAGAGCTAAATGTTATATGCACCAACTGTGATGCAGTACATTGTTCAAAAGAGCAGCCATCAGACAAACTATTCAGTCAATGCTGCAGCAAAGGAAAAGTAATTATTGAACCTATTAAAGTTGCTCCTTTAATACAAAGCCTAATGACAGGAACTCATAAACATTAAAAAAACTTTCACAAAAACATTAGATCTTTAAATAATTCTTTAGCATTTGCTTCAATGGGGGCGAATATTGTTCCTCCTCCCGGTTATGGGCCTTACTACTTTAGAATTAATGAACACATTTATCACAGAACTGGATCACTTCATCCTTCCAATGAGGATAACCGAAAGTTTGCAAAACTATATATTCTTTATCCTGATGATGCTGCACAACAGTGACTTATGAGTAATGAAAATGCAAATTGCAACCCTAAACTAATTACTGAGTTGAGTTCTTGCATGGCTTTAAACAATTCTTTTGCCGAGGCATGTAAAATGTTGTATGAAGTAGAACAGGAATGCTTAGAAGATGCATCTCGAAATGGCATTACACCTGCAACTGTGACCATGGCAATAGTACAAGATTGTAAAAACAATCAACGTAGATACAATGCTCCTCGGTGTAATGAGGTAGCTATTATTTTTCAAAATGCAGATGGTGAACCTCCTCTTGAGCGAAATCTTATTATTCATTGTCAAAGTCCTAACAATGAAAAAGCAACAGAAAGGATAGGCATTTTAGATCCAAATTTGGAGCCAATGTTGTATTCACTTCTTTTCCCTTTTGGGGACAAAAGTTGGTCACCTAAAATGAAACTTAATTACAACCCTACTACTGTAAGAAATATAAGAACTCAATCCTTAGCAAAGCCAAGAGAAAGGGTCTCACAAATGCAATTTTATGGGTACATGCTTTCCATTCGGCATGCGTTTAACCCATTTCTGAGTGATGGCAAATTGACCCAGCAGTACTTTGTAGATGCATACGTTAAGACAGAGGGTAATCATTTAAACTATGTTAGACAAAATCAGTCAAAATTTAGGGTTGAAAAGTACACAGGTCTCATGAACCATCTTCAAAGTGTAGCTGCAGAACAGGGCTTACTTCCAGGCAAAGCAGTTATACTTCCATGCACATTCCAAGGTAGTCCAAGAAACATGGTACAGAATTACCAAGATGCCATTGCTATTGTTAGAAAGTATCGGAAGCCTGATTTTTTCATAATCATGAGATGTAACCTGAAATGGTCTGAAATTGTTGTTAATCTGAAAGAAGGTGAAGCAGTTGAATTTAGCCCTGATTTAGTGGCCAGCATTTTTCATTTAAAACTTCAAGAACTTCTTTATGACATCACAAACAAACATGTTTTGGGTTAACCAGCTGCCAAAGTTCATGTTCTTGAATTTCAGAAACGTGGATTACCTCATTCACATATTTTGCTTATTTTATCTGCAGAAGATAAGCCTAAAAATGCTGAAGTAATTGATAGCTTTATTTCTGCAGAAATACCTGACATTCAAATCCATCCCCGGTTACATACAATTGTAACCAAGAAAATGATACTTGGGCCCTGTGGGGAGCATAATCTAAGATCTCCATGTATGGTTGATGGTGTTTGCTCTAAGCAATTTCCAAAATCCTTCCAGGAAGAAACTTTGATAAATGTAGATGGGTATCCACATTACAAGAAATCCCAAAAAAAACTGTTTCTATTGAAATAAATGGAAAACCAATTGATAACTCTTGGGCTGTACCATACACCCATATTTGACAATAAAATACAACTGCTATATTAACATAGAAAGCTGTGCTTCCATAAAAAAAGTGTAAAGTACATATTCAAATATATTTATAAAGGGCATGACTGCACTAATATAGCAATTAAAGAACATGAAACTCTTCTTCATAATGAGATAACTTCCTTTATGGATTCTTGATATGTCAGTGCTCCAGAAGCAGCATGGCGGCTTTTTGGTTTCCATATGCACCATCAATCGCATACCATAATGCGATTACAAGTTCACCTTCCTGGAGAACAATCAGTATATTTTACTGAAGATAACATTGAAACTGCTGTAGAAAATTCACAATTAAGAGACACAACTTTGACTGCTTCGTTTAAGTTAACCAAGAAGATTTGTCAGCTAATGCATTTCTGTCTACAGATATTCCTCAGCATTTTGTTTTTCATCAAAAGACAACAACATGGAAAAAAAGAGTACAAGATCCTGCAAAAAACACAATTGGTTGCATATACTCTGTAAACTTAACTACAGATGTTGAAAGGTTTTGTTTAAGATTACTTTTACTCCATGTTAAAGGAGCAACTTCTTTTGAAGATATTCGAACAGTTGATGGAGTTCAATTTTACACTTTTAAAGAAGCAGCTCAAAAACACTGACTTTTTGAAGATGTTCAATCATGAGACCTAACTCTGCAAGAAGCTGCAAGTGAAATGATGCCTCGACTCCTTAGAGAGCTTTTTGCTCACATTTGTGCTTTAACTTCTCCACCAAGTGCTAAAGAGCTTTTTGAAAAGTACAAAGAGAAACTCTTTGAAAACTTTTCAAGACGCCCTGGGCACACACCAGACTGTCAAAATTGTTTAAATTGTGCACTTAGAGATATTTAGAAAATCTTGATTGTTAATGGCAAAAATTGTCAGGATTTTGGTTTACCAAATCCTTCAAACAATTTACCAGAAAATCCCAGAGACCTCTATGAGGCTGTTTTTGAAAGTTATACAGGAGTCCAAATAAAGGCATCTTTTAATAATCTTCAAAAACAAAGTTTTGAAGAAATCATTGCTGCATCAGAAAATGACACTTTACCACGAAGGTTTTATTTTCTTGATAGTCCTGGTGGTAGTGGTAAAACCTACCTATACAAGACTTTGTCGAGGACACTTAGAGGAAACAGTGAGGTAGCATTACCAGTTGCTTCAAAAGGGATTGCGGCTAATTTGCTTGAAGGTGGACGAGCATACCACTCACAGTTTAAGTTCCCAGTTCCTTTGTTGGACACTTCAACCTCTTCAATGAGGAAAACCTCAAATGATACACAAATGATTAATACAGCAAATATTATTATTTGGGATGAATCTACCATGTCTTCAAGTGATGCACTCAGATGCGTCAAAAAACTACTTCAAGAGCTGATGAATAACAACAAACCTTTTGGAGGAAAAACAATTCTGCTCCGAGGTGATTTCAGACAAACTCTTCCTGTTGTTACACATGGAAGTAGATCAGCTATAGTTGAAGCTAGCATAAAATTCAATCCACTCTGGCATAAGTTTAACTTTTGAAGCTGACAAATAATGTAAGATCTGTTGATCCTGAGTTTAGCTCTTGGCTTCTAAAGTTGGCGATGGAATACTCATAAATGAGCATGGCTTTCATGAAGATATCTTTGAAATTCCATCTTAAATGATCTGCAAAGACTCCATTGTAAAGGAGATTTTTGGTGAACAGTTAAAAGATTCTGATGCTTTTAAGTTTGCCAAAATGGCAATTTTCAAAAAATAGTGATGTTGAAAAGATCAATGCAGAAGTTTGTTAGAAGGTGAAATCTCTACTTATTTAAACACTGATTCTATTGATGATGAATCACAAAAAGACAGGGATAATTACACAGTTGAGTTTTTAAATGAATTGGCTCTTTCTGGAATGCCAGTTCAGAAACTCAATCTCAAAATTGGCAGTATTATTGTGCTTTTTCATAACCTTAATACTAAGAGAGATATCTGTAACAGCACCAGATTGGTTGTTAAAGCTTTGCGGCAAAACTTAATTACTAAGTACTTAAGTACTAACAGGTACCGCATCAGGGCAAAATGTCTTTATTCCTCGAATAGACTTAGCCCCAAGTAATACAGAACTTCTTTTATATTATGAAGAAGACAATTTCCTGTTAAATTGGCATTCGCTATGACTATTAACAAGTCTCAAGGTCAAACTTTTGATAGATTTGGCATCTATTTGCCTGAACCTGTTTTCAACTATGGTCAGCTATATGTAGCTTTCTCTTGAGTAAAATGCCCTGCTGATGTTAAAGTTAAAGTCATAGATGGACGAGAACAAGGCTAAGGGTGAAACGCGCATAGAAATGTAAATGCTAGCTACACCCCAGATGTAATCTAAATACGGAGCGTATGAAAAATAACCTAAACTGTAGGAAGCAATGATGCAAAAGGAATGTCTAAAAGTGATTGACTGGACAAGGTAACTGACAAGGAAAAGACAAAGGGTATTTTGCAACAAGATAAATGTCATTATAGCCTCTGTTTTGCAGGCAACATTCAATCTGCAATACTCAGACCGCAGTGAGTTTTGTATACTGCTGAACGCAGTGAATATGTATTACTAAGACTATGATCGCCAACCTGAAATTGTCTTTTGTATAATTCTGCAAACCTTGGGTCACAAGAAAACATTTAATTATTCCCTGTAGCCATAATAGCGATTTTTGCGAGAGTAAAGAAGTTTTAGACCAGCAAGTGGATTCCTGCATCGTAACAATAGCTTCCTTTGGATACAATGTAGCTGTATTACTAAAAGTGGCATGCTGACAATCTAACAAATTAAAATCATTGTTGGATCTTTATTGTCTGACTTTAAACTAATCTACTAATGCACTAAGGAATTTATTTAATGGACTACTTAACCATTTGTATTACATTTGGGAACTGAATGTAACAAGATGATTACGTTGATCCCTAAAAAGTGCATAGTTTATTAAGGACTACAAAGTGCCGTACTAACACAATAACTGATATGTATCAGTGCACGTCTAACCAGAAAATTACAGTGCTGCTACTAACAAATGGACTTTAAAATAATAACAGCTGTATTATATCTATATATTTTTTTCTAGGGAGCTCCCTATTAGGTATAATTTTCTGCTATATGTGTGTTGAGTGATACGTTTGAAATAATTGCTTTATTCTGATGTGTTAGTTTATATTAACCACCAATAAAGATAATTTTGAAAAAATATTATAGTGCTGGATAGGTTTTACCGCCTTTAGGACCTTAACTGATGTTAAGAAACTAAAAAATCTGTGTTATTTGGCATAATTAAAGGGACACTAAAGTCAAAATTAAACTTTCATGATTCAGATAGAGTATGCAGTTTTAAGAAACTTTCTAATTTACTTCTTTTATCAAATGTTACACATTCTTTTCATATACACACTTTCTGAGGCACCAGCTCAAACTGAGCATGTGCCCAAGTTCACAGGATATACATATACTAGTCTGTGATTGGCTAATGGCTGTCACATGATACAATGGGCCGGCAAATGGGGAAGATTATATTTGTCAGAAAAAAAATATCTACTGTTTATTTGAAATTCAGAGTAAGTGTTATGGGTTATTTTTATTATGCACTTGTTAATTATGCAATTCTACTGTTTTTAGTGGTCCTTTAAATGGATAATAGATTTTCATATTTTTTTATCTTGCATATTTTACATTTTATAAATGAAAAAGTTTAAATCAGTCTAAAAATGTATTGAATAACGGATGAAATTTTGATTTACAAAGAAACATTTAGCTTTGAGTCCCATCAACAAAAGTACTGTTGTTAGGAAATAGTTCAAATTCCTACATTATATCCATAAGCACTTTTTAATAATTTGCAGAGATTTCTCCATATTTTTCATATTAAGGTCTGTAAAGTACTAAGAAATACTGAAACCTGATTTCATTTCTATAATTAGATATATGGCAAATTAAATAACAAAGCAGAAGGGAAAACCAGCATGAAGCAACATTGTATAAATATAAATAGATTCCTTACCAGTAGAAAGGGAGATTTAATGATACAATCTTACAAATCAACAACACAGCAATGTATCCATTTTTGAAGTTCAATAAAAAGTAATATTAAACTAAAAGTTAGATGATCAAGTATAAAATGATACGTAGTTCTAGATCTTTTCCATGATTTACATCTTTTCTTTTCTCGGCTAGATCAAGAGATGTGAGAAAGATACTTCCTTAAAAATATATTGCTGTTTTCTACCACTAGAATGAGGGCTACCACAATAATAATGTAGGTGCATAACACTACACTGCTCAGCACTTTCTAAAACCATCACTGGAAAGAAACTAACCAGTGACAGAACTTCCAGGGTCGCAAAGGATGAAGGTGCGACTAGGCCCTGGAGGTCTAACACTTTGGGGGGGAGGCAGCAGGGTTGACAAGGAGTGCTTGGGAAGACCAGGATGTGGGGAGGGCACAAGATGGGAGCTGGAGGGGCCTAGGATGGGAGTGGGGAGATATATACCATGTATGCTTCCCCCACTCCCATAATATCAGCAGGCATGGGCTGACCTGGGGGCGAATTCCCTCCAGGGCACTCTTTATCTGCAGATGTGGCTTCCATTTGTTATGGGGGGGGGCGGTTTCTGTGGCTGATGTGCAGCTATTCTTCATACAAGGCATCCTACAGCTGCACTCATATAGCATCAGACTCGCTATCTTATACTGCTATGATGAGGACAGATCCGGCAATCTGAAGAATTAGATAGTGAAGGGCCTGAAGTGCCCTCCGCTCAGCAGCATAAGATAGCGCTTTAGTGAAAAGGCTGCTATTGCTATACACTTGCACACTGAGAACACTCACAATAGCCCTCCCTCCCTGCATGGAGACAGTAGGTTGAGGGCTGGGCCAACTGTGCTGCACAGAGTCTGTTAGGAACTTGATCATAGCAAAGGAGCAGCAGTTTGGGTTGGGCTGCCAGGCAGTGGCACATGGTGCAGAGAAAAAAGAAGCAAAGCAGAGAGAATGTACTCCATTTCCCACAAAGCAATTTATTCAGGCTGATGAGTACTTTGTTTTCCTGCAGAGCTGTGGCTCAACTCTAGCTGCTGACTTTTTGAATATTTAGTTTATATTTGAAAGAATAACAGGATAAAAATATATAGATTTAAAGGGACAGTCTACACCAGAATTGTTATTGTTTTAAAAGATAGATAATCCCTTTTTTACCCATTCCCCAGTTTTGCATAAACAACACAGTTATATTTATATATTTTTTACCTCTGTGATTATCTTGTATCTAAGCCTCAGCAAACTGCCCCTTTATTTCAGTTCTTTTGACAGACTTGCAGTTTAGCCAATCAGTGATGGCTCCCAGGTAACTTCACGTGTATGAGCACAGTGTTATCTATATGAAAAACATGAACTAACACCCTCTAGTGGTGAAAAACCTTTTAAATGCATTCTTAAGAGGCGGCCTTCAAGGTCTAAGAAATTAGCATATGAACCTCCTACGTTAAGCTTTCAACTAAGAATACCAAGAGAACAAAGAAAAAATGGTGATAAAAGTAAATTGGAAAATTGTTTAAAATTACATGCCCTTTCTGAATCATGAAAGTTTTTTTTGGACTAGACTGTCCCTTTAAGGAAGGGCTGTAAAATTAAAAGCCTTGCTAAGTCTGTTTGACTGGACAAAAAAACACAATGCAGGGTATGTATTATATGTTATATCTTTTCGTGCATTGTGTTTCTTTTCCTGCCTATCCACTTTACAACTTTTTATAAATAATATAGATACATTTTCCTGTGATCTTTTTTAAAATTAAGCTATATATATTCTGTTAAATACAGATTGCAATGGTTTTGTGCATTTAAAACATTATTTTAAAATATCTGCAGTTTTTTTTTTCAATTATATCTGCATTGCCTAAATAAAACTAAATTAAAAGACATCATGTTCTTATCAACTATTCTACATAGTTATTGCAGTCATCCTTAACAGCAAGTAAGCAATTTATTCTTGAATAGCAGACATGCACAAGCTTACATTTCCTGCAGTTGTTATTGCTACTAAAATAAATAATGAACCCTTTTCGAGCATTCATCATTTTTCAAAATATATTTTACCATAATTTGTATAGTAGACCTATCTGTGTTTTATTGCCAACATAGTACACTTTTGGATTGTAACAGAAAATGTTTAGTTATGTGTAGTAAAAAATCATTTTCTGTTTAATGCTAATATTTATTTTGCCCCCCTTTTCTTTACTATAACTGAAAATGTGTGGATTTTCCAAGTTTGAAAATGTAAAAATATACTGCAAAGTTGTTCTTCAAGGGATATGCAAACCAAATGTTTCCTTTGGTGATTTAGATAGAGAATACAATTTAAAACATCTTTTCAATTTAATTATTTGTTCTCTTGGTAATCATTTGTTAAAAAAGGTACCTAGGTAGGCACCGGAGCTAGGAGGTAGCTGCTAATTCATTGCTGCACATATATGCCTCTTGTCATTAGCTTCTAGTAGTGCATTGCTGCTCCTTCAATAAAGGATATCAAGAGAATGAAACACAATTTATAATAGATGAAAACTGAAAAGTTCTTTAAAAATGTATTCTTTATAGGCCCCATTTATTAAAAGGGATGTGGAAAGCTTCTCAACTTGAGAAGTTGTCCACACACCTTTGATGCATATGTGCAGCGGATTTGTTTGTCTGCTGGCCGTATACATCATTACACACTTCCATAAATTTAGAATGATCTGCGAGAACAGATCTGGGGGTATCATCTGTACATACATTTGCTTACATTTTTAAAATGAATAGAATGCACATATTAATTCAAACTGCAAATCTATTTTGCTTTATAATTTAGAGGAATGGAAAAAAAATGATTGGTTTACTTTAAAACATAAAAAAATGTCTAGTTTGTTTATAAATTTTGGAAATTGGGTGGAAATATAGAATTCAGTTGCTTGAATGGTTGAAAAGGGCTTCATTTCATTTTCATAGCCCATTGCTAGTGGGTGTTCCTGTAATTTACATATTTAATTTCATTAATTTGCCAAATATATGATATCTCACACAGCAAATGAGAAACACAAGAGAAAATCACAAAAACACCAGCTAGAAAACCTACTAGATAATTAATAATTACATTTGTGTAAAATTAAGTTATAGTAAAATGTGATTTGTTTCAGCTATCACATTGACATTAATGAGAACTTACTATTTAGCTTCCCAAGTAGTTTATTGGCATTCTACAGTAAATATATGGAGTTGGTTTAAAAAACAAAAAAGCAAAAAACACAACCTTCAATCTGAAGTACGTTGTGTTGCAATTTGGCATCACCATTAGAAATCTTGCAAGGTTGTGAAATTCATGGTATTCCTTAAATAAATACATTTAGAAAAATGCAAATATTTCAGGAATGGTGAGTACCTATTTTGGGGTTAGTGTTAGCTTTTTTTTTTTTTGTGGTGGGTATTTCTTTTTTTCATGGGCAGTAAAAGAGCTGATTTAGGGGCAATCAGTAGATTTTTTTTTTTTTTGTTAGGTCTATTTAATTTTGGGGGGTTGGGTGGGCGGAGGTTTTGTACTGTTAGTGGACTTTGTATTTTTTTGTGTTAAAGAGCTGATTTATTTAAGGCAATGCCCTACAAAAGGCCCCTTTAAGGGCTATTGTTAGTTCATTGTTAGATTAGGCGGTATTTTTATTTTGGGGTTGCTTTTTTGTTTTTAAAGGGACAGTCAAGTCCAAAATAACTTTCATGATTTAAACAGGGCATGCAATTTTAAACAACTTTCCAATTTACTTTTATCACCAATTTTGCTTTGTTCTCTTGGTATTCTTAGTTGAAAGCTAAACCTAGGAGGTTCATATGCTAATTTCTTACACCTTGAAGGCCGCCTTTAATCTGAAAGCATTTTGACAGTTTTTCACCAGTAGAGGGCATTAGTTCATGTTTTAATATAGATAAAACTGAGCTCACACATGTGAATTTACAGAGGAGTGAGCACTGATTGGCTAAAATACAAGTCTGTCAAATGAACTGAAATAGGAGCAATCTGCAGAGGCTTAGATACAAGGTAATTACAGAGGTAATTGGTAGCGCAATTTGTGCATAGGCGCAAAAAATGCAGGACTGGAGAATAATATCAAACAAATTAAAAGTTGACAAACAGGGAAAAACATCATAAATTAATTTATTACAGGATATTTAAAAAGAACAAAAAATATAAAATATATTAAAAATAGTAGATGCCGGTATCTGTTTAAAAAAGATCCTTTAAAATGACTAAAAAAAACAAATATCATACATCATTCACTCTATCTAAATTAATATTAACATAAAGCTCTATAAAGACGGATACAATTAGTACTTACAGTTAGGAATACCTTTGATGCGGTTCTATGTTTGTAGTATCATCCGTTACTCCTTCAGAGAAAATATCAGTTTTATGTGACCTGTGGTTGACCAAGATCTATTAGCTCTCCTGTGTGATGAGAAGTGACCAATCCAGGCTCCTTGAGCGCTCAATTGTTCCATATTCAAAATGCAGCAATATTTCTCCTGTTGGTGATGCGGGCAATGTTTAATATGTATCACCCTCCTCTTTTTGCAATCCTTATCGGCTGTGTCTATCACTCTTTAACCATATATGATGGATGGAACAAGAAAGTTTTCTTCACTGGTCAGATTCAGCAATCCACGCGTTTCGGCTGTAAAGCCTTTATCAAGATCTTGATAAAGGCTTTACAGCTGAAACACGTAGATTGCCCGCATCACCAACAGGAGAAATAGTGCCGCATTTTGAATGTGGAACCTTTGAGCACTCAAGGAACCAGAATTGGCTAATAGCTCTGTGATTGGTCAACCACATATCACATGACACTGTGATTTCTTCTCTGAAGGAGTAACAGATGATGCTACAAACACAGAACCGCATAGAAGGTATTTCTAACTGTAAGTACTAATAGCGGTTTAAGAGACATTGTTACAAACTGCATTTGGTACTATTGAATAACGGAACAAGTGCTGCCAAAAAAAAAAAACTCAGATGAGAAACGCCTTACAATTTTAACCAAAATAATATAAAGGATAGTTAACAACAGACCACCAAATATATATCTGGGACACTTGCTAGTTATCATTGTTTAAGAGACATTGTTACTAATAATTAAATCTGGCTGTCAATCTTGCAGTAAATATTTAAGAGACATTGTTGCAAACATTTACTCAAGTTACCTTGTCGTGGAATACAATTGTATCCGTCTATATAGAGCTCTATGTTAATATTCATTTAGATAGAGTGAATGATGTATGATATGTGGTTTTCAGTCATTTTTAAGTGTCCTTTTTAAACAGATACCGGTATCTACTATTTTTAGTATATTTTATATTGTTCATTTTTTAAATATCCTGTAATAAATTAATATATAAAGTTTTTCCCTATTTGTAAATTTTAAATTTGTTTGATATTATTCTCCAAACCTGCATTTTTTCTGAATATGCACAAATTGCGCTACCTCCTATTGCTATATAAATACTGTTGTTTAAATTACAAATACTTTTTGGGAAATTTGTAATTTAGAGGATAGCTGAGTTTAGTCTAATTTATCAGGGAACACCAATATCTTTATTTCTTTAATTACAGAGGTAAACCTTGTATTATTATAACTGTATTGGTTATGCAAAACTGGGGAATGGGTAATAAAGGGATAATCTATCTTTTTAAACAACAAAAATTTTGGTGCTGACTGTCCCTTCAAGGGAGTATTAGATTAGGAATATTTTCTTGGGATAATGTAGTTTGTTTTTTTATGTAATCTTAGCTTTTTTTTAAAAAAATAATTTTTAAGGTAGTGCATTTTAATTGGGGTTAATTTAAGGGGTGTTAGGTTAGGGTGCTTATTTATTAGATTAATTCTTTGCATTGTGGGGGTTGGCAGTTTAGGGCTTATTAGTGTAAATAGGTAGATTGCGTTGTCGGGGTTGGGGGTTAATAGTGTTAATAGGTAGATTGCATTGTGGGGGGTTGTCAGATTAGGGGTTTAATAACTTGATTAAGTAGTTTGCATTGTGGGTGGTTGGTGGATTAGGGGTTAATAGTGTAATTACATACGGCCAGATTACGAGTTTTGCGTTATGAGCTGTGCGGTGCTAACATGCAGTTTTTTCTCACCACTCACTTACCTACAGCGCTGGTATTACGTGTTTTTACAAACCCGGCGTTAACAGAAAAGAAGTGAGCGTAGAGCAAATTTGCGCTCCACACTGCACTCCAATACAAGCGCTGCTTAAGTCAGCGGTGAGCTGGTTGTATGTACTCGTGCACGATTTCCCCATAGACATCAATGGGGAGAGCCGGCTGAGAAAAAGTCTAAGACCTGCAAAAAAGCAGCGTAAAGCTCAGTAATGCAGCCCCATTGATTCCTATGCGGAAACTAAAGTTACGTTTAGACCTAACACCCTAACATGAACCCCAAGTCTAAACAACCCTAATCTTACACTTATTAACCCCTAATCTGCCGCCCTCAACATCGCCGACATCTACATTATATTTATTAACCCCTAATCTGCCGCTCCGGACATCGCCGACACCTACATTATACTTATGAACCTCTAATCTGCTGCCCCCAACAACACCAACACCTACATTATATTTATTAACCCCTAATCTCCCTCCCCCAATGTCGCCGCAACCTACCTACATTTATTAACCCCTAATCTGCCGTCCCCAACGTCGCCGCCACTATTCTAAATTTATTAACCCCTAAACCTAAGTCTAACCCTAACACCCCCTAATTGAAATATAATTTAAATAAATCTAAATAAAATTCCTAACATTAACTAAATTATTCCTATTTAAAACTAAATACTTACCTATAAAATAAACCCTAAGATAGCTATAATATAACTAATAGTTACATTGTATCTAGCTTAGGGTTTATTTTTATTTTACAGGCAAGTTTGTATTTATTTTAACTAGGTAGAATAGTTAATAAATAGTTATTAACTATTTAATAACTACCTAGCTAAAATAAATACAAATTTACCTGTAAAATAAAACCTAACCTAAGTTACACTAACTAAGTTACTACACCTAACACTATACTACAATTAAATAACTTACCTAAATTAAATAAAATTAGCTAAATTACCAAAATCAACAAACACTAAATTACAGAAAATAAAAAACAAATTACAAGATATTTAAACTAATTACACCTAATCTAAGAGCCCTATCAAAATAAAAAAGCCCACCCAAAATAAAAAACCCTAGCCTAAACTACCAATAGCTCTTAAAAGGGCTTTTTGCGGGGCATTGCCCCAAAGAACTCAGCTCTTTTAAATGTAAAAAAAAATACAAACAACTCCCCCAACAGTAAAATCCGCCACCCACACAACCAACCCCCCAAATAAAACCCTAACTAAAAAAACCTAAGCTCCCCATTGCCCTGAAAAGGGCATTTGGAGGGGCATTGCCCTTAAAAGGGCATTTAACTCTATTGCAGCCCAAACCTAAAAAATTAACCCACCCAATACACCCTTAAAAATCCTAAAACTAACCCCGAAGATTCACTTACCGGGAGAAGTCTTAATCCAAGCGACCAGATGTCCTCAACGAAGCCGGCAGAAGTGTTCCTCCAGATGGGTAGAAGTGGACCTCCAGACGGGCAGAAGTCTTCATCCAGCCTCTTCAATCAACGGCTTCTTCTTCTGAATGTTTCTTTAAGTGATGTCATCCAAGATGTCATCCCTTCGATTCTGATTGGCTGATAGAATTCTATCAGCCAATCGGAATTAAGGTAGAAAAATCCTATTGGCTGATGCAATCAGCCAAACGGATTGAGCTGGCATTCTATTGGTTTTTCCAATCAGCCAATAGAATGCAAGCTCAATCCTATTGGCTGATTGCATCAGCAAATAGGAATTTTTCTACCTTAATTCTGATTGGCTGATAGAATTCTATCAGCCAATCAGAATCTAAGGGAGGCCATCTTGGATGACGTCACTTAAAGGTACATTCATTCCGAAGAAGCCGTTGATTGAAGAGGATGCTCTGCGCCGGGTGTCTTGAAGAAGGAGCCGCTCCGCGTTGGAAGGATGAAGATAGAAGATGCCGTTTGGATGAAGACTTCTGCCCCGCAAAAGGGCTTTTTTTATATTGATAGTGCTCTTAGATTAGGTGTAATTAGTCTAAATATCTTGTAATTTGTTTTTTATTTTCTGTAATTTAGTGTTGTTTTTTTTTTTTTTGTAATTTAGCTGATTTTATTTAATTTATTTAATTGTATTTAATGTAGGGAATTTATTTAATTGTAGTGCAGTGTTAAGTGTTAGTGTAACTTAGGTTAGGTTTTATTTTACAGGTAAATTTGTATTTTTTTTAGCTAGGTAGTTATTAAATAGTTAATAACTATTTAGTAACTATTCTACCTAGTTAAAATAAATACAAACTTGCCTTTAAAATAAAAATAAACCCTAAGCTAGGTACAATGTAACTATTAGTTATATTGTAGCTAGTTTAGGGTTTATTTTATAGGTAAGTACTGTATTTAGTTTTAAATAGGAATAATTTAGTTAAAGATAGTAATTTTATTTAGATTTATTTAAATTATATTTGTTAGGGGGTGTTAGGGTCAGGGTTAGACTTAGGTTTAGGGGTTAATAAATTTAGAATAGTGGCGGCGACATTACGGGCGGCAGATTAGGGGTTAATAAATGTAGGTAGGTTGCGACAACATTGGGGGAGGGAGATTAGGGGTTAATAAATATAATGTAGGTGTCAGCGATTTTGGGGCAGCAGATTAGAGGTTAATAAATATAATGTAGGTGGCGTCGATGTCCGGAGAGGAAGATTAGGGGTTAATAAGTATAATGTAGGTGGCGGCGATGTTGGGGCAGCAGATTAGGGGTTAATATAATTTAACTAGTATTCAAAAAGTAAAAAGTGACAGCACTATCTTACAGCTAGTTCTAACAAATATGCTCATGCACAGGATAGAGTCAGGTCCCTTACTCAAAAATAATATCACATAAATAAATACCAGCAAACGAGTCTTAGCAATAAATGTTTAATTATAGTATATTCACCATAATAGGACAAACAACTCAAATACTTGATATGGAAAGTATAAATGTACATCCATTCACATGTGAATGGGTGTACATTTATACTTTCCATATCAAGTATTTGAGTTGTTTGTTCTATTATGGTGAATATACTATAATTAAACATTTATTGCTAAGATTCGTTTGCTGGGATTTATTTATGTGATATTATTTAACTAGTGTTTGCGATGCGGGAGTGCGGCAGTTTAGGGGTTAATATGATTATTATTATAGTGGCAGTGATGTCCGGAGCGGCAGATTTGGAGTTAAAAAATGTATTATAGTGTTTGCTATGCGGGAGGGCCTCAGTTTAGGGGTTAATAGGTAGTTTATGGGTGTTAGTGTACTTTTTAGCACTTTAGTTATGAGTTTTATGCTACAGCATTGTAGTGTAAAACTCATAACTACTGACTTTTCCTTTTCAAGAACAAGGTTTGGGGTTTTATTCAAATCTATTCATTGTCCCAAAGAAGGAAAATGTATTCAGACCAGTTCTGGATCTAAAATGTTGAATCGTTATGTAAGAGTACCAACTTTCAAGATGGTGACTATAAGGACTATTCTGCCTTTTGTTCAGCAAGGACATTATATGTCCACAATAGACTTGCAGGATGCATACCTTCATATTCCGATTCATCCAGAACATTATCAGTTCCTGAGATTCCCTTTTCTAGACAAGCATTACCAATTTGTTGCTCTTCCATTTGGCCTAGCAATAGCTCCAAGAATCTTTTCAAAGGTTCTAGGTGCCCGCTCTCTGTAATCAGAGAACAGGGTATTGCGGTGTTTCCTTATTTGAACGATATCTTGGTACTAGCTCAGTCTTTACATTCTGCAGAATATCACACAAATCAACTAGTGTTGTTTCTTCAGAAACATGGTTGGAGGATCAATTTACCAAAAAGTTTCTTGATTCCTCAGACAAAGGTCACCTTTTTAGGCTTCCAGATAGATTCAGTGTCCATGACTCTGTCTCTAACAGACAAGAGACGTTTAAAATTGGTTGCAGCCTGCCGGCACCTTGAGTCTCAGTCATTCCCTTCAGTGGCTATGTGCATGGAAGTTTTAGATCTCATGACTGCAGCATTGGACGCGATCCCCTTTGCTCGTTTTCACATGAGACCTTTACAGCTTTGTATGCTCAACCAATGGTGAAGGGATTATACAAAGATATCACAATTAATATCCTTAAATCCCAATGTACGACACTCTCTGACGTGGTGGATAGATCACCATCATTTAGTTCAAGGGGCTTCTTTTTGTTTGACCTACCTGGACTGTGATCACAACAGATGCGAGTCTTTCAGGTTGGGGAGCTGTCTGGGGATCTCTGACAGCACAAGGGGTTTGGAAATCTCAAGAGGCGAGATTACCAATAAGTAGTTTAGAACTCTGTGCAATTCTCAGAGCTCTTCCGTTTTGGCCTCTGTTAAAGAGAGAACCATTCATTTGTTTTCAGACAATATCACAACAGTGGCATAAGTCAATCATCAGGGTGGGACTCACAGTCCCCAAGCTATGAAAGAAGTATCTTGGATACTTGCTTGGGTGGAATCCAGCTCCTGTCTAATCTCTGCGGTGCATATCCCAGGTGTAGAAAATTGGGAGGCGGATTATCTCAGC
Organism: Bombina bombina; assembly: GCF_027579735.1. Classification (NCBI taxonomy): domain Eukaryota; kingdom Metazoa; phylum Chordata; class Amphibia; order Anura; family Bombinatoridae; genus Bombina; species Bombina bombina. The sequence continues at coordinate 196,937,254 of NC_069504.1, read as the reverse complement.
CGTCAGACTTTACATCCAGGGGAGTGGTCTCTCCATCCAGATGTGTTTTCTAAGATTGTTCAGATGTTGGGTCTTCCAGAGATAGATCTCATGGCCTCTCATCTAAACAAGAAACTTCCCAGATACCTGTCCAGGTACAGGGATGTTCAGGCGGAAGCAGTGGATGCGCTGACACTTCCTTGGTGTTATCATCCTGCTTATATTTTCCCGCCTCTAGTTCTCCTTCCAAGAGTGATCTCCAAAATGATCATGAAACAATCGTTTGTGTTACTGGTGGCTCCAGCATGGCCACACATGTTTTGGTATGCGGATCTGGTTCGGATGCCCAGTTGCCATCCTTGGCCACTTCCGTTAAGGCCGGACCTACTGTCTCAAGGTCCGTTTTTCCATCAGGATCTCAAAGCATTAAATTTGAAGGTATGGAAATTGAACGCTTAGTATTAAGTCATAGAAAGATTTATTATAGAGTTTGGAAGACTTACATTTTATGGTGTTCTCATAAATTCTCTTGGCATTCTTTTAGAATTCCTAGAATTTTACAGTTTCTTCAGGATGGTTTGGATAAGGGTTTGTCTGCAAGTTCCTTGAAGGGACAAATCTCTGCTCTTTCTGTTTTATTTCACAGAAAGATTGCCAAACTTCCTGATATTCACTGATATTCACTGTTTTGTACAGGCTTTAGTTCATATTAAGCCTGTCATTAAATCAATTTCTCCTCCTTGGAGTCTTAATTTGGTTTTGAAGGCTTTACAGGCTCCTCCATTTGAGCCTATGCATTCTTTGGACATTAAACTATTTTCTTGGAAAGTGTTGTTCCTTTTGGCTATCTTTTCTGCTAGAAGAGTTTCTGAGCTATCTGCTCTTTCTTGTGAGTCTCCTTTACTGATCTTTCATCAGGATAAGGCAGTTTTGCGGACTTCTTTTCAATTTTTACCTACGGTTGTGAATTCTAACATTATTAGTAGAGAAATTGTTGTCCCTTCCTTGTGTCCTAATCCTAAAAATTCTTTGGAAAGATTCTTGCATTCTTTGGATGTGGTAAGGGCTTTGAAATATTATGTGGAAGCTACTAAATATTTCAGGAAGACTTGCAGTCTATTTGTTTTATTTTCTGGTCCTAGGAAAGGTCAGAAGGCTTCTGCTATTTCCTTGGCTTCTTGGTTGAAACTTTTGATTCATCAAGCTTATTTGGAGTCGGGTCAAGCCCCGCCTCAGAGAATTACAGCTCATTCTACTAGATCAGTCTCCACTTTGTGGGCCTTTAAGAATGAAGCTTCAGTTGATCAGATTTGCAAAGTGGCAACTTGGTCCTACATTTACTAAATTCTACTGTTTTTATGTATTTGCTTCTTCAGAAGCAGTTTTTGGTAGAAAAGTTCTTCAGGCAGCTGTTTCAGTTTGATTCTTCTGCTTTTGATTTAAGTTTTTTTCCTTTCATTATGAGAATAAACTTATTTTTTTGGGTTGTGGATTGATTTTTTCAGCGAAAAATGGCTGTTTTTATTTTTTCCCTCCCTCTCTAGTGACTCTTGTGTGGAGTTCCACATCTTGGGTATTGCTATCCCATACGTCACTAGCTCATGGACTCTTGCCAATTACATGAAAGAAAACATAATTTATGTAAGAACTTACCTGCTAAATTAATTTCTTTCATATTGGCAAGAGTCCATCAGGCCCACCCTTTTTATGGTGGTTATGATTTTTTTGTATACAGCACAATTATTTCCAAATTTCTTTTGTTGATGCTTTTTACTCCTTTCTTTATCACCCCACTGCTTAGCTATTCGTTAAACTGAATTGTGGGTGTGGTGAGGGGTGTATTTATAGGCATTTTGAGGTTTGGGAAACTTTGCCCCTCCTGGTAGGATTGTATATCCCATACGTCACTAGCTCATGGACTCTTGCCAATATTAAAGAAATTAATATATCAGGTAAGTTCTTACATAAATTATGTTTTTGAGCTTCTTGGCTACCTACTTTTTTACCCTATTGTAAGTCGAATTTTAGTGAGTGAACCACACAAATTATATATTGTTTTTTCAGCAGGACCAGCAGATTCACAATTACCTATATTACGATTTTTGCGCTAAACAGGGTGTGAAACTAACACCAAAAAAGTTGCGTTATTTCACCCTCCATAGCGCTGCCATTACGAGTTACTGATAAGCCTCCTTGTGCGTGCGATATGGTAGCGTTCAAATCAGCCAATAGGATTTCAGTAGCTCTCATCCTTTTGGCTGTTTTGAACAGCCAATAGGATTTTATTAGATCTCATCCTATTGGCTGATTTGAATTTGAAGAATCAAATCAGCCAATAGGAATGCATTTTGAAACGGCAACCTTGCATTGAAGCTTCAGTGTACGGCAAAGACCGTATGAAGAGGACGCTTCGCGCTGGATGTCTTCACTGCTTCGTGCCTCCAGGATCAAGATTGAAGACACCCCCGCGATGTATGAAGATGTTGCCGTCTGGATGAAGACTTCTCCCCACCTGGATGTCTGAGTAGATATTCTGGGGTTAGTGTTAGGTATTGTTTTATTTTTTGCGGGGTTTTTTTTTTTTAGATTAGGGCTTTGGGCTTTTGAAAAAGAGCTAAATACCCTTTTAAGGGCAATGAAAAAGAGCTGAATGCCCTTTTAAGGGTAATGCCCATACAAATGCTCCTTTAGGGGCAATGGGTAGCTTAGGTTTTTTTAGAGTTAGTTTTTTTTTATTTTGGGGGGTTGGTTGGTTGGTGGATTTTACAGTTAGGGGGACTTTGTATTTTTTTTTTACAGCTAAAAGAGCTGTTTAACTTAGGGCAATGCCCTACAAAAGGCCCTTTTAAGGGCTATTGGTAGTTTATTGTAGGCTAGGGAGTGTTTTTATTTTGGTGGACTTTTTTATTTGTATAGGGCTATTAGATTAGGTGTAATTGTATTTGTAATTTAGCATTTTTAATAGGTAGTATTTTTTATTTTATTAGAATAGTAAAGTTAATTTATAGTTTAATGTTAGGTTTATTTTTATTCCACAGGTAAGTTTTCATTTATTTAAATATAGTTATATTGTAATTTAATTTAAAGTTAGGGGGGGTTTAGGTATAGGGGTTAATAGTTTAATTTAGTGTTTTGCATTGTGGGGGGCTGGTGGTTTAGGGGTTAATAGGTTTATTTAGTTGTGGAGATGTCGGAGGCCTGAGGTTTAGGGGTTAATTGGTTTATTTTGTGGCGGAGATGTGGGAGGCTTGAGGTTTAGGGGTTAATAGGTTTATTTAGTGGCGGCGATGTAGGGGAGCAGCGGAATAGCGGTTAATAGCTTTATTATAGTGATGGTGATGTTGGGGAGCAGCGTAATAGGGGTTAATCATTTTTATTAGTGTCGGCAATGTCAGGAGTGGCTGATTATGGGTTAATACATTTATTTAATAGCCGTGATGTGGTTAGGCAGCAGATTAGGGGTTAATAGCTATAATATAGTGTTTGTGATGCGGGAGGGAGGGTGGGAGGTTGGTTTAGAGGTTAATAGGTAGTTTATGGGTATTAGTTATGAGTTTTGTGAAACATTTTTGTGGCGCAAAACTCATAACTACTGCTCTCAGATGGCGGTATGGATTGTGTCGGTATAGGCTGTAACACAAGCATTTTAGCCTCACTGCACAGCCTGAAATACCGGTGCTATGAAAATCCCACGCAAAAACGTTATTTTTTTGTGTGCGGGATTGACGTTGCATTACAGGCTAAAATGCTTGCGGTAGCCTATACCTACACGACTCGCAATAGCTGCGTTACTGCTTTTACTCTGAAATTGTCATTTTTTTCAGCGTTAAGAGCCGTAATGCAAAACTCATAATCTAGATGAATATTTGTAATTCATGGCATGTGAGATAGCTGTGGCAAAAATTTAAAAAATATGTACCTGTATAATGTTTATATAGATTTTAGAAAATAATTTTGTGATCAACGGTAGTTACATGTGAAATTGGGGCCCATACAGGCTTTTGGAGGTTATAATATAGATTAGAGAAGCCCTAGTGTGCAATACAAAAATAAAAGCACTTTATTTCATGCCAGGTGTTCACTGTTACTACTGTGATACCTGACTATACAAACAATATCTGTTTATTTGTTTAAAGAGAGGGACTTGTCTAATAGAAAGAAAACGTTATTAGGGCTCTCTAGACATACTAGAAGCAAATAAGAAAGACTATACAGTGCCAGAAATAACACATAGGCTCACTAAGAAATGACGATCACATAACAAGATTGCTAAAAAATGGAAGAAATGCAGAAGAATTTAGGAGCGCCTAACAGGCTAAAATGCGAGTAAAATAATATGATGAAACTAAAATATAGATTTAATACACTGGGTATCAAATATAACATTATTAACAAATTAAATAATAAAATACATACATTATGCTAATATTCTTATAAAGGCATGATAGGTCCTTAATAGTGACTAATATTAAGGTGTGTCACAGTGGATTAAATGCAAAACAGACATAGATTAGTCTCAAGAAAGTTCCCCCAAAAATCGGTGAAATAAGGAAATCCTCAAGAAAAAAATATATAGGAAAAAAGGTGAAAAAATTAAAAAATTTAAAATTTAAAATATATGGAAAAAGTATGAATTTACACATGTAAAAAATAAATATATATTAAATATATATTAAAGCACCCCTAAAAAACAACTGGTGATTAACAGTGAATATAATCCTTAATGATCCTATGTCATGGGGGATCCTAAAAAACTAAATTAATTTGTAATCCGTGATAGCCCCGTGATTCGATTCTGAAAAAAATCTAGAAAAAAACAGACATTATGCAAAACCTAGGTGATATATGTCCTGCCCTATGATGTATAAGGCTTACTGGACTCCCACATAGAAGGAATTGCTGGAAATCTTGAGCTGTAATGTCGTCATGCGCCTGCAGGCTGCGATGTGTATGATGACCATAGTTCTCATGCGCATAGAAGGGGTTCAAAGAGGGAGAATGGAAGTGCTCAGAAGCTTTAAAGCCTGCCTGGCAACTGCTTCATATTCATAGTAACCAGACCATAACCAGTTATTCCTAAAGAAGTGCCTCTGACAATATTGGATTGCCCCAGTAATGCTGACCCACTGACCCGCACTTCAAGAGGCTACATAATATATTTCTATGGTAACTTTATTTTTAATAACTAAAAGTCATTTTTTTTTTAAATAAATCCTTATTTTTTACTGTTCAAAACAGTTCCAAAGCATAACTATGATTTGTGCCAGCTTGTTAAGCATAAGGTTTGATATGTAAGCAAAAGAGAATACTGGATGCTGTGAATGAAAACAGTAGATTTTGCTAAGTAAATATAATGACTGTTTACAGATATTATTGTCCCTGAGTGATCAGGCAACATTGTCAAGCAAGGACCCAAAATATTGGTTTTATAAAAAAAAATATGTAAAGTAATTAAGATATAGCAAAACTTGTGAGTGTGTCAGTGACCATGGGGCCGATTTATCATCAGTCTGTCCGACATGATCCGCTCAGCGGATTTATCATTTGTCATTGCACAAGCAGTTCTTGTGAACTGCTTGTGCAATGCCGCCCCCTGCAGATTCCAGGCCGCTAGCAGGGGGTGTCAATCAGCCCGATCATATAGGATCAGGTGGATTCATGTCCGCAGCTTAAGAGCAGGCGGACAAGTTATGGAGCAGTGTTCTGTAAACCGCTGCTTCATAACTGCTGTTTCCAGTGAGCCTAAAGGCTCGCTTGGAAACAGGGGCATCAAGTCCATTCGGAGCTTGATAATTCGGCCCCCATGTGTCTGTGTGAGTATGTGTGATATAACAAAACTTGTGTCTTTTTGTTTCTGTGATCATGTGTCTGTCTGTGAGTGTGTCTATGTGTGTGTTTCTGTATATGTGTTTCTGTTTAAGTGTTTCTTCGTGTGAGTGTCTCTATGGGGTCGATTTATGAAGCAGCGGATGCTGCTTCCGACCCACTCTGGTTCAGTTCCGCCTCTAGCGGAAGTTAAGAAGCAGCGGTTATAAGACCACTGCTCCCTTACTCCCTTAGCAATCAGCCCGATCGAATACGATAGGGTTGATTGACACCTCCTGTTAGCAAATCTGCAGGGGACAGTATTGCTACATCATATCATGTCCATCCGCACAATAGTACATTGACCCCTGTGTGTTTGTGTTTTGTCTATGTTTGTGTGTGTGACTGTTTCTGTTTGAGTTCCAATATGTATTTCTGCTTTTGTGTATCTTTGTTATTACCTTTACAACATTTTCAAGTTTAAAGGGACACAAACCCAAAATATTTCTTTCATGATTCAGATAGAGAATACAATTTTAAACAACATTCCAATTTACTTCTAGTATATCATTTGCTTTATTCTTTAGATATCCTTTGTTGAAGAAATAACAAGGCACATGGGTGAGCCAATCACATGAGGCATCTATGTGCAGCCACCAATCAGCAGCTACTGAGCCTATCTAGATATACTTTTTTAGCAAAGGATGTTAAGAGAATGAAGCAAATTAGACAATAGAAGTAAATTAGAAAGTTGTTTAAAATGACATGCTCTTTTGAATTCATGAAAGAAAATATTTGGGTTTCATGTCCCTTTAACTACACTCAAGAATAAAGTGCGCCCTCATTTTATTTACTTACCTAACCAAAAATAGCACAGGTGAAAGGGGAGGAGGAGGGCCCAAAACAACGGTTTACTAACCGACAGAAAAATATCTAGTGGTATTCTGGTTTATAGAGAAATTCTCCAGGATGGACAGACCTAGAGACTGACTAAGTGATTGCTTAACAGGCTAACCATCCATATATACTGCCTAGTTTACAAATAGGACCACTAAAAGTGAATTATACACTTTAGAAGTAGCTGTAGCTTTGTTTTTGTTATTAATAGCATAACTAGGAAAACATACAGTTTTGAAATTAGAAAATTTAAATCAATTTAAATGGAGGTGTTTTTTTTGTTGGGAATTAAAGAGCAATCACTTTACAAGATCATATGCATATATAAATAATGTCTAAATTATTAGAAGCTAAACTGAAATAACTTGCAATTGTTTTCTTGTTTGGTGCCAATTCTACCAATGAATTCACAGAAAGTAGTAATTCATTTGTTTTGAGTTCAACATTCCATATTGAAGATGCTTTTGAGAGTCTCAAACATGTCTTTTAATACAGACTGTGATTTAAAAAATCCCTACAATAATCTGCTATTTTTTCATTTGAATCACTAGCACAACTTACATTCTGCTTTTCTGGGTCACTGGTTCAAACATGTGTGACCTTACTAACACAAATCCTATATATTACATTTTAGAGGACAAGAGAAATATGTAAAATAAAAAGTAAAATGAAAAGATATTTTTTTAATATTACAGTTTAGGTTCTCACCCATAAGAATTTAATCAATTTATGTTTTCAGATGACATTATTAAACATTCTGCAACTTTCTGAGGCAATACTTTGATTGTATTGTTGTGAAATTTATTAAGTATTATGTAAGGTAAGATATGTGACCTTTGCACACAGTGTCCTGTTTGGAGCGCAAAGTTTTAAAGGACAGTGTTTTCCGTTTTTGTTGTTGTGGGGCATATTAAAGGGACAGTTTACTGTAATTTTTTTCTCATTTTTTTGTAATTCTTTATTTATTCAAAGGACATACAACGGTCATGTGTATTACAGAAATAATATTGCAAGTATTTGTTCTGTTGACATAGTTAACTCAATGTATCAAAAGAAACATGTATAAACTAATTATATCACATCTTCTGCGTTGACTCTGTGTTGATGTATGTCCATAATTTTTATATTACTATACAATTCAACTGGTTATTTCTCCAAAGTCTAATCTCTAGTCCCTTTTTTTCTCTCCTTTAATGTGTTTCCAATTATCTGTTTTATCTGCCAGAATATATCCAATTGTTTACAAACATCTCCCTTACCATAATTCTGTAATTTAAAATTGCATCCCACCTAGAACAACTGGAAGGTTTGATGAAATTATGCTCCTAATGAGGGTGTGACAGAGAGATACCAAAGTGTGCATTTTCCATTGTTCTTTCTATGTATTACTGTTTGAGTAAACAGTGTGAAATAAGATAAGGAATTATTACAAAACAGGGTGGAGTGAGTGCACCTTAAAATGTGAAATTTGTGATTTACAAGATAGCTCTAAACCCTACAGAATGATAAAAGTTCCTCCAAACAATTATTGGTGTAATGAGTGATTAGAACAGGTGAGGGGAGCTATTATATGTCCAGAAATAATGGTAAAAATAAGTGAGTCTAATATATAATACTTATGTTTGTAGATAAATTGTTATACTTACGTTAATATAAAACTATACTAAGGGGTGAGTTTGATTTCTAAGTTGTGTTAGTGATTACATGTTACTCAGTGCAATAAGCAAAATAAATAAATAAAATAAATAATAGTATAACTTCTAAAACTAATAAGAATTTCAACTAAAACAGTATAAGATTTAAATAAGTGCGTTTTTAATACAATGATGCAACTAACAAAAGATGGCAGAAGTAAATATTCAAAATTTTCGAAATTTAAAACAATGTTGTATAAGATTTGATACAATATCGATTCATATGAGCTCATACGATAATTAAAAAAGAAGATAATCTTTGTGTAAAAGATTACTTTGTTGTAAAATGTCTTTGATACATAAAAAACAAGTATATCACACTGCAGTGGATTAAGACAAAAATAGAAAATGTCACTAAATAGCCGTCTTATTTTTGGACACCAATAGATAGATGATATCTTTAAATAAAAACAATGATTAAAATGTACCTTTGGATGTAGTGTCTCTCAATACTACTTTTAGCAAGTGGCAAACTTCGTTGAAAAAGGATATAGATTTATGTCTGCCTTGAGATCAGCCTTATAGAATGAGCTGATAATCCAAGGGGGTATATAAAATACCAAAAGATGATGAATGATGGAATGCTATTAGTAATAGCTGTGGATCCTGAGTCTTGGTATTATCTGTTCTTAGCGTTTCTTTAGCAGGTTAAAAGTGCATGAGTGATCCGGAGAGGTATATGCAATACCTAATGATAAAGATGTGCTATTAGTAATAGCTGTGGATCCTGTGATAGAGTGTTAACTGCAAAACCTTCCTAAGGTGACGATGTCCCAATGCTATCATTCAGTATGGGATACGTTCTTTTGCAGGTCTGTAGTTTCTTGTGGTTCCCAAGTTGGAATGATCTCTGTGTGCTTTGTTAGCAACTGACATCCGTTGCAAGGTTTGTAATTGAAAGGCTGTTGCTACAGTCTATAGCTGCAAGCTGGGGCAGATGTAGGATGATCTGTGTGTCTCAGTTATACAACATTGTTTTAAATGTCGAAAATTTTGAATATTTACTTCTGCCATCTTTTGTTAGTTGCATCATTGTATTAAAAACACACTTATTTGGGGGTGGAGCCAACTGCCTAAGCAGCAAGACATGCCAACATGGAGCTCCTTAAATTTTATCAATAAAATACTATTCTGTGGCACCCTGCGAACATATAAATTTATACAATTCTCTCCTATTATATCTCAAGATACAGCTCATGCAGTTGGAGACCAGGCTAGTGTGTCATCGACAAAATATTGGCACTTAGGCCTATGGGCTATCTGAAACCATTACAAGCGTACTCCATTATACTTGAAGAAGCCCACGCGACATCTTGGCAGACGGAGATATACCTCCTGCACTTGCCCCTTCAGCGTTTCAATGGAGAAGCAAATCACTGCGGCACTATATACTGTATTATGCTCTCTGGACTTACACCACCAAGATCTTATCTCTGAATTGAGAGCTGCGGTAGCTCCGTCGCAGAACACCATCCGGATTAAAGCAGTGAAAGAGGAGACAGGCTGGCCGGAACTAGACCTACCACAGTCTAACGCAGCCTTACACCAGAATTATGCAGATGGGTCTGCAGCGAACACGAGGTCCCCTATCTAGGGACAACGCAACAGCCAGGAACCGATCCAGACAATTGTACCCGACTGCCTTCCCTGGTCCCCATGGGGCCGGGGCTACGGAGCGCAACAGATCGGATGATGTCACAGACACAGCTGCAAGAAAAGGCCAGAGCACACAGTCTTGGAACAACGGTGTGTAACCCCTCGGGTCCTGAGACGGCTAAATTACCTGGAGACCCTCCTACGGATACCGGAGCCAAACCGGGCGAGGCTGCTGAACCGGGAGCCGAGCGCAACACATTGCTCTTAAGAAGTGCAGCACCTCAGAAGTTGGGGCAAATTGAAGCTGCTAACAGCGGAGCTAAGGCACTACTTAATCCTCACACCAAACTCTCAAAACTATCCTTACGAGGGTCTGGCTCCCGTTCTTTCCCTGATATGATTAGCCTCAACTTGTTTGCTCAGTCACCGGGTCTGTTTCCCATACTTCCTACCAGTCCTCTGGATCAGCCTATACAATGGAAACCATCTTCCTGTATTCTCACAGGCCCAGCTCAATTACACAGATGCGGTGTTGGTTAAAAACACACCCAGGCCCATCTCCCTCAGATTAGGACAGTACAGTATAAGCTCTCATCTCAGTAGCAGCATCTATCACAATGAACATAATATATCCCATCCACCATCCAAATTCGGACACAGACTCATAATTTCTGTTAAGTTAAACCTTCCAGGCCGCTAGCAGGGGGTGTCAATCAGCCCGATCATATAGGATCAGGTGGATTCATGTCCGCAGCTTAAGAGCAGGCGGACAAGTTATGGAGCAGTGTTCTGTAAACCGCTGCTTCATAACTGCTGTTTCCAGTGAGCCTAAAGGCTCGCTTGGAAACAGGGGCATCAAGTCCATTCGGAGCTTGATAATTCGGCCCCCATGTGTCTGTGTGAGTATGTGTGATATAACAAAACTTGTGTCTTTTTGTTTCTGTGATCATGTGTCTGTCTGTGAGTGTGTCTATGTGTGTGTTTCTGTATATGTGTTTCTGTTTAAGTGTTTCTTCGTGTGAGTGTCTCTATGGGGTCGATTTATGAAGCAGCGGATGCTGCTTCCGACCCACTCTGGTTCAGTTCCGCCTCTAGCGGAAGTTAAGAAGCAGCGGTTATAAGACCACTGCTCCCTTACTCCCTTAGCAATCAGCCCGATCGAATACGATAGGGTTGATTGACACCTCCTGTTAGCAAATCTGCAGGGGACAGTATTGCTACATCATATCATGTCCATCCGCACAATAGTACATTGACCCCTGTGTGTTTGTGTTTTGTCTATGTTTGTGTGTGTGACTGTTTCTGTTTGAGTTCCAATATGTATTTCTGCTTTTGTGTATCTTTGTTATTACCTTTACAACATTTTCAAGTTTAAAGGGACACAAACCCAAAATATTTCTTTCATGATTCAGATAGAGAATACAATTTTAAACAACATTCCAATTTACTTCTAGTATATCATTTGCTTTATTCTTTAGATATCCTTTGTTGAAGAAATAACAAGGCACATGGGTGAGCCAATCACATGAGGCATCTATGTGCAGCCACCAATCAGCAGCTACTGAGCCTATCTAGATATACTTTTTTAGCAAAGGATGTTAAGAGAATGAAGCAAATTAGACAATAGAAGTAAATTAGAAAGTTGTTTAAAATGACATGCTCTTTTGAATTCATGAAAGAAAATATTTGGGTTTCATGTCCCTTTAACTACACTCAAGAATAAAGTGCGCCCTCATTTTATTTACTTACCTAACCAAAAATAGCACAGGTGAAAGGGGAGGAGGAGGGCCCAAAACAACGGTTTACTAACCGACAGAAAAATATCTAGTGGTATTCTGGTTTATAGAGAAATTCTCCAGGATGGACAGACCTAGAGACTGACTAAGTGATTGCTTAACAGGCTAACCATCCATATATACTGCCTAGTTTACAAATAGGACCACTAAAAGTGAATTATACACTTTAGAAGTAGCTGTAGCTTTGTTTTTGTTATTAATAGCATAACTAGGAAAACATACAGTTTTGAAATTAGAAAATTTAAATCAATTTAAATGGAGGTGTTTTTTTTGTTGGGAATTAAAGAGCAATCACTTTACAAGATCATATGCATATATAAATAATGTCTAAATTATTAGAAGCTAAACTGAAATAACTTGCAATTGTTTTCTTGTTTGGTGCCAATTCTACCAATGAATTCACAGAAAGTAGTAATTCATTTGTTTTGAGTTCAACATTCCATATTGAAGATGCTTTTGAGAGTCTCAAACATGTCTTTTAATACAGACTGTGATTTAAAAAATCCCTACAATAATCTGCTATTTTTTCATTTGAATCACTAGCACAACTTACATTCTGCTTTTCTGGGTCACTGGTTCAAACATGTGTGACCTTACTAACACAAATCCTATATATTACATTTTAGAGGACAAGAGAAATATGTAAAATAAAAAGTAAAATGAAAAGATATTTTTTTAATATTACAGTTTAGGTTCTCACCCATAAGAATTTAATCAATTTATGTTTTCAGATGACATTATTAAACATTCTGCAACTTTCTGAGGCAATACTTTGATTGTATTGTTGTGAAATTTATTAAGTATTATGTAAGGTAAGATATGTGACCTTTGCACACAGTGTCCTGTTTGGAGCGCAAAGTTTTAAAGGACAGTGTTTTCCGTTTTTGTTGTTGTGGGGCATATTAAAGGGACAGTTTACTGTAATTTTTTTCTCATTTTTTTGTAATTCTTTATTTATTCAAAGGACATACAACGGTCATGTGTATTACAGAAATAATATTGCAAGTATTTGTTCTGTTGACATAGTTAACTCAATGTATCAAAAGAAACATGTATAAACTAATTATATCACATCTTCTGCGTTGACTCTGTGTTGATGTATGTCCATAATTTTTATATTACTATACAATTCAACTGGTTATTTCTCCAAAGTCTAATCTCTAGTCCCTTTTTTTCTCTCCTTTAATGTGTTTCCAATTATCTGTTTTATCTGCCAGAATATATCCAATTGTTTACAAACATCTCCCTTACCATAATTCTGTAATTTAAAATTGCATCCCACCTAGAACAACTGGAAGGTTTGATGAAATTATGCTCCTAATGAGGGTGTGACAGAGAGATACCAAAGTGTGCATTTTCCATTGTTCTTTCTATGTATTACTGTTTGAGTAAACAGTGTGAAATAAGATAAGGAATTATTACAAAACAGGGTGGAGTGAGTGCACCTTAAAATGTGAAATTTGTGATTTACAAGATAGCTCTAAACCCTACAGAATGATAAAAGTTCCTCCAAACAATTATTGGTGTAATGAGTGATTAGAACAGGTGAGGGGAGCTATTATATGTCCAGAAATAATGGTAAAAATAAGTGAGTCTAATATATAATACTTATGTTTGTAGATAAATTGTTATACTTACGTTAATATAAAACTATACTAAGGGGTGAGTTTGATTTCTAAGTTGTGTTAGTGATTACATGTTACTCAGTGCAATAAGCAAAATAAATAAATAAAATAAATAATAGTATAACTTCTAAAACTAATAAGAATTTCAACTAAAACAGTATAAGATTTAAATAAGTGCGTTTTTAATACAATGATGCAACTAACAAAAGATGGCAGAAGTAAATATTCAAAATTTTCGAAATTTAAAACAATGTTGTATAAGATTTGATACAATATCGATTCATATGAGCTCATACGATAATTAAAAAAGAAGATAATCTTTGTGTAAAAGATTACTTTGTTGGAAAATGTCTTTGATACATAAAAAACAAGTATATCACACTGCAGTGGATTAAGACAAAAATAGAAAATGTCACTAAATAGCCGTCTTATTTTTGGACACCAATAGATAGATGATATCTTTAAATAAAAACAATGATTAAAATGTACCTTTGGATGTAGTGTCTCTCAATACTACTTTTAGCAAGTGGCAAACTTCGTTGAAAAAGGATATAGATTTATGTCTGCCTTGAGATCAGCCTTATAGAATGAGCTGATAATCCAAGGGGGTATATAAAATACCAAAAGATGATGAATGATGGAATGCTATTAGTAATAGCTGTGGATCCTGAGTCTTGGTATTATCTGTTCTTAGCGTTTCTTTAGCAGGTTAAAAGTGCATGAGTGATCCGGAGAGGTATATGCAATACCTAATGATAAAGATGTGCTATTAGTAATAGCTGTGGATCCTGTGATAGAGTGTTAACTGCAAAACCTTCCTAAGGTGACGATGTCCCAATGCTATCATTCAGTATGGGATACGTTCTTTTGCAGGTCTGTAGTTTCTTGTGGTTCCCAAGTTGGAATGATCTCTGTGTGCTTTGTTAGCAACTGACATCCGTTGCAAGGTTTGTAATTGAAAGGCTGTTGCTACAGTCTATAGCTGCAAGCTGGGGCAGATGTAGGATGATCTGTGTGTCTCAGTTATACAACATTGTTTTAAATGTCGAAAATTTTGAATATTTACTTCTGCCATCTTTTGTTAGTTGCATCATTGTATTAAAAACACACTTATTTGGGGGTGGAGCCAACTGCCTAAGCAGCAAGACATGCCAACATGGAGCTCCTTAAATTTTATCAATAAAATACTATTCTGTGGCACCCTGCGAACATATAAATTTATACAATTCTCTCCTATTATATCTCAAGATACAGCTCATGCAGTTGGAGACCAGGCTAGTGTGTCATCGACAAAATATTGGCACTTAGGCCTATGGGCTATCTGAAACCATTACAAGCGTACTCCATTATACTTGAAGAAGCCCACGCGACATCTTGGCAGACGGAGATATACCTCCTGCACTTGCCCCTTCAGCGTTTCAATGGAGAAGCAAATCACTGCGGCACTATATACTGTATTATGCTCTCTGGACTTACACCACCAAGATCTTATCTCTGAATTGAGAGCTGCGGTAGCTCCGTCGCAGAACACCATCCGGATTAAAGCAGTGAAAGAGGAGACAGGCTGGCCGGAACTAGACCTACCACAGTCTAACGCAGCCTTACACCAGAATTATGCAGATGGGTCTGCAGCGAACACGGAGGTCCCCTATCTAGGGACAACGCAACAGCCAGGAACCGATCCAGACAATTGTACCCGACTGCCTTCCCTGGTCCCCATGGGGCCGGGGCTACGGAGCGCAACAGATCGGATGATGTCACAGACACAGCTGCAAGAAAAGGCCAGAGCACACAGTCTTGGAACAACGGTGTGTAACCCCTCGGGTCCTGAGACGGCTAAATTACCTGGAGACCCTCCTACGGATACCGGAGCCAAACCGGGCGAGGCTGCTGAACCGGGAGCCGAGCGCAACACATTGCTCTTAAGAAGTGCAGCACCTCAGAAGTTGGGGCAAATTGAAGCTGCTAACAGCGGAGCTAAGGCACTACTTAATCCTCACACCAAACTCTCAAAACTATCCTTACGAGGGTCTGGCTCCCGTTCTTTCCCTGATATGATTAGCCTCAACTTGTTTGCTCAGTCACCGGGTCTGTTTCCCATACTTCCTACCAGTCCTCTGGATCAGCCTATACAATGGAAACCATCTTCCTGTATTCTCACAGGCCCAGCTCAATTACACAGATGCGGTGTTGGTTAAAAACACACCCAGGCCCATCTCCCTCAGATTAGGACAGTACAGTATAAGCTCTCATCTCAGTAGCAGCATCTATCACAATGAACATAATATATCCCATCCACCATCCAAATTCGGACACAGACTCATAATTTCTGTTAAGTTAAACCTGATCTTTTCCTTCATGCTCCGTAGAAATATTGTTAAAAGAAAGTTACATATATACCCCTGTGGTCGAATTACAGAGGACATTAGAATGATGATGATGGCTGTCAGCCTGAAATATATCCTCTTCTTTGCTTCATGTTATTATTTATAAATATGCTTCATAATGTTTGTGGAGGCTTATGATTTC
Organism: Bombina bombina; assembly: GCF_027579735.1. Taxonomy (NCBI): domain Eukaryota; kingdom Metazoa; phylum Chordata; class Amphibia; order Anura; family Bombinatoridae; genus Bombina; species Bombina bombina. The sequence goes on along the minus strand of NC_069504.1, from coordinate 196,921,333 downwards.
CTAAACTATGTAATTCATTTGATGTCCGTTTGCATATGCTCCTTAGTGGTTATGCATACCAGGGTTCTCTTAAGGATCTGAAACATTCATAAATTTAATTTGTATGGAGGACCAATGCTAAGATATACAAATGTTATAGTGAAGTACTTCTTCCTAGAAGGGTTCAGTTTGACTGTTAGCCTACCCTAGCAACATAAGTTCAGGGAATTCCCCATCCTATTGTATATTATTCACTAGCTCGCTATCTGTTAATGTTTGAGTTTCCAGTGCAAATGTCTCCATTATATATTTAGTATGGCGTAATTCTATTTTCAGACATACTAGTATCTGTGCCTGTTGGCTAACTGATATGTTATTCTTATATTACATGTTATTAGTTTTATCATGGTTCTTTCATGTACTTTAAGTTTCAGATAGGTTTAAAATACTTAATATATGTACTAAGATAGTTGGGCTGCTTAGACACATATTTTATGTACCTTTACTAGTCTAGGCACGGATACTGAAGTGTTGTATATTTGTTAAGAATTAGCATGTTATGACCTTGTATGCAGAATAAGGACATACCTCATGCTCATAGAGGACTGGTATATTACCTAAAGTCATTATTTGGGCAAGATAATTTGGTTACCTAGGTTGGCTTATTTCATCTAAGTGCCTGTTTATAATGTATTGTTCAGCATCCCTCCGACATAGTGGCACCTTTTTAGATTTATAAATATACTATACTTAAGCTTGCGCAACCCCCTCACCTAGCCTATAGGCCGCATGCAGGAAAGATATACCGGAGGTCATAACTATCCCTCTTTAACTCTAAGCAGCTCATCTGGATATAGCCCTATTTTCAATTTAAATTGGGAAGCTAGCACGATATATATTGTCAGATTCCCAATAGACTGTTTAACTCACTTGCTTATTATTATAATATCCTTTTGTATACCCCCAACATGTTTCTTTATAACTCTTAACAAACAGTTAGATAGCACATACCATTGGCACATCTATCTTGATTCGCCGACACGACTAAGAGATATAGACTATATATCTTATTTACTAAATGACAATGATTGCAAAAGGAATATGTCATTATCAATATTTTAAGTACACATAGTTATCTTATGCCTATGTCACTGAGCTTTGTTATTTATGTTTGTCTTATGTTTGTTATCTATCTTATAAGCATGTCAAGTGTTATTTGTTATCCCCCCCTATATAGGGGTACTCTCTCTACTTAGTCCACTCATGTCCCCTGCTAAGAAGGGCATACCCCCTATGTAGAATCTATTGGTAGCGCAAATTCTGTGCCCATTCTGAGCTCCTCTCTTCCCTTTCCCGCCGGTACAGGTTGCCTGCGGGTCATATCCCTAGTCCATTTCCCCACATCACTTATAGCTAGCATTTCCCCAGGAGAGGAGCTCACCCAGAAGTCTCCTATGCCCCATACTTTCTAATATCCCCCCACTACCATAACTTTAGTATCGCTAAAAACCAGCATATTCCCCCAATCTTCTGTCCCATAGTTTACAAATCCTGCTGTGATGTCAGTAATTAGCCATTTTAAGCTTCGATAATGCTCCTTTACTAACTTTTATACCATCACCCTTATAGGTACAATCATATTATTAGAGGGGACATTTAAAGGCAGACACTAACCTAATTCACACTATGTTTAGATATAATTTTGTTTTGATGGTCCCGGGATCCCTTCACTTGAACACTCCTAAGCTCTTTTTACCTACCTTAAGCTACCTACACTTATTTTAGGCTCTGCCCCCCCACTTTTCCCTATATACATAGCGGTGCTTACCCGCTAAATCTCCCTTCCCCCCCTATATATCTCAGCCCAAAAGTGGCTGACATGTATGCTAATTCTCCACAGGCTGATATCTTTGACTCAGGTAATCTATCGACTGTTCTCTATAGTACTGTGGAGATGAATCTTTAATAGTCTAACAAAAAATGAAGTTATATTCTATCTCGCCTAAACTCTTGTCTATATTTATGCTAAGATTGGATATGTATTTATCTTGTCACATATGTATTTTGTATTTTTTCTTTTTGTTCTCTAATAATGTCAGTTTATAGACAATGTTTTACTCACTCTGATGTAACATTGGCCTTAGGGCGAATCTTGTTTGTGAATATATATTCCAACTTCAATAAAAAAATATTTTAAAAAAAAAAACACAATTTATGCTTACCTGATAAATTTATTTCTCTTGTGGTGTATCCAGTCCACGGATCATCCATTACTTGTGGGATATTCTCATTCCCAACAGGAAGTTGCAAGAGGACACCCACAGCAGAGCTGTAATATAGCTCCTCCCCTAACTGTCATAGCCAGTCATTCGACCGAAAACAAGCCGAGAAAGGAGGAACATAGGGTGTAGTGGTTACTGTAGTTTAAATTTAAAAATTACCTGCCTTAAAATGACAGGGCGGGCCGTGGACTGGATACACCACAAGAGAAATAAATTTATCAGGTAAGCATAAATTGTGTTTTCTCTTGTAAGGTGTATCCAGTCCACGGATGATCCATTACTTGTGGGATACCAATACCAAAGCTAAAGTACACGGATGAAGGGAGGGACAAGGCAGGAACTTAAATGGAAGGAACCACTGCCTGTAAAACCTTTCTCCCAAATATAGCCTCCGAAGAAGCAAAAGTATCAAATTTGTAAAATTTTGAAAAAGTATGAAGCGAAGACCAAGTCGCCGCTTTGCAAATCTGTTCAACAGAAGCCTCATTTTTAAAGGCCCAAGTGGAAGCCACAGCTCTAGTGGAATGAGCTGTAATCCTTTCAGGAGGCTGCTGTCCAGCAGTCTCATAGGCTAAGCGGATTAAGCTTCTTAGCCAAAAAGAAAAAGAGGTTGCCAAAGCCTTTTGACCTCTCCTCTGTCCAGAGTAGACAACAAACAAAGCAGATGTTTGACGAAAATCTTTAGTAGCTTGTAAGTAAAACTTTAAAGCACAGACCACGTCCAGATTGTGTAACACAAGGATGGAACCACAATCTCTTGATTGATATTCTTGTTAGATACCACCTTAGGTAAGAACCCAGGTTTGGTATACAGGACTACCTTATCCGTATGAAAAATCAGATAAGGAGAATCACATTGTAAGGCAGATAGCTCAGAGACTCTACGAGCCGAGGAAATAGCTACCAAAAAAAAAAAAAAGAACTTTCCAAGATAAAAGTTTGATATCTATGGAATGAAGAGGTTCAAACGGAACGCCTTGAAGAACCTTAAGAACCAAGTTTAAGCTCCATGGTGGAGCAACAGGTTTAAACACAGGCTTGATTCAAACTAAAGCCTGACAAAATGCCTGAACATCTGGAACATCTGCCAGACGCTAGTGCAAAAGAATAGACAGAGCAAAAATCTGTCCCTTTAAGAAACTAGCTGACAATCCTTTTTCCAAACCTTCTTGGAGAAAAGATAAAATCCTAGGAATCCTGACCTTACTCCATGAGTAACCCTTGGATTCACACCAATAAAGATATCTACGCCATACCTTATGGTAAATTTTCCTGGTGACAGGCTTTCGTGCCTGTATTAAGGTATCAATAACTGACTCGGAGAAGGCACGCTTTGATAAAATCAAGCATTCAATCTCCAGACAGTCAGCCTCAGAGAAATTAGATTTGGATGGTTGAAAGGACCCTGAAGTAGAAGGTCCTGTCTCAGAGGCAGAGACCATGGTGGAAAGGATGACATGTCCACTAGATCTGCATACCAGGTCCTGCGTGGCCACGCAGGTGCTATCAGAATCACCGATGCTCTCTCCTGCTTGAACTTGGCAATCAGTCGAGGGAGCAGAGGAAACGGTGGAAACACATAAGCCAGGTTGAAAGACCAGGGCGCTGCTAGAGTATCTATCAGTGTCGCCTTGGGATCCCTGGACCTGGATCCGTAACACGGAAGCTTGGCGTTCTGGCGAGATGCCATGAGATCCAGTTCTGGTTTGCCCCAACGGAGAATCAGTTGTGCAAATACCTCCGGATGGAGTTCCCACTCTCCCGGATGAAAAGTCTGATGACTTAGAAAATCCGCCTCCCAGTGCTCTACACCTGGGATATGGATAGCTGAGCCTTCAGGGAGTTCCAGACTGCACCCCAACCTAGAAGGCTGGCATTTGTTGTTACAATAGTCCAATCTGGCCTGCAAAGGTCATACCTTTGGACAGATGGACCTGAGATAGCCACCAGGGAAGAGGATCCCTGGTCTCTTGGTCCAGATTCAGTTGAGGGGCCAAATCTGTGTAATCCCCGCTCCACTGACTGAGCCTGCATAGTTGCAGCGGTCTGAGATGTAAGCGTGCAAACGGCACTTTGTCCATTGCCGCTACCATTAAGCCGATTACTTTCATACACTGAGCCACCAAAGGGCGCGGAATGGAATGAAGAACCCGACAGGAATTTAGAAGCTTTGATAACCTGGACTCCGTCAAGGTAAATTTTCATTTCTACAGAATCTATCAGAGTCCCTAGAAAGGAAACTCTTGTGAGTGGGGATAGAGAACACTTTTCCTCGTTCACTTTCCACCCATGCAACCTCAGAAATGCCAGTACTACGTCCGTATGAGACTTGGCAATTTGGAAGTTTGACGCCTGTATCAGGATGTCGTCTAAATAAGGGGCTACTGCTATGCCCCGCGGCCTTAGGACCGCCAAAAGCGACCCTAGAACCTTTGTAAAGATTCTTGGGGCTGTAGCTAATCCAAAGGGAAGAGCTACAACTGGTAATGCCTATCTTGAAAGGCAAACCTGAGAAACCGATGATGATCGTTGTGTATCGGAATGTGAAGATAAGCATCCTTTAGATCCACTGTAGTCATATATTGACCCTCCTGGATCAGTGGTAGGATGGTACGAATAGTTTCCATCTTGAAAGACGGAACTTTGAGGAATTTGTTTAAGATCTTTAGATCCAAAATCGGTCTGAAGGTTCCCTCTTTTTTGGGAACCACAAACAGATTTGAGTAAAAACCCTGTTCCTGTTCCTCCTTTGGAACTGGATGGATCACTCCCATAACTAGGAGGTCTCGTACACAGTGTAAGAATGCCTCACTCTTTATCTGGTTTGCAGATAATTGTGAAAGGTGAAATCTCCCTTTTGGGGGGGAAGCTTTGAAGTCCAGAAGATATCCCTGGGATATAATCTCCAACGCCCAGGGATCCTGAACATCTCTTGCCCACGCCTGGGCGAAGAGTGAAAGTCTGCCCCCTACTAGATCCGTTACCGGTTAGGGGGTCATTCCTTCATGCTATCTTAGAGGCAGCAGCAGGCTTTTTGACCTGCTTACCTTTTTTCCAGGTCTGGTTTGGTCTCCAGACCGTCTTGGATTGAGCAAAAGTTCCCTCTTGTTTATTATTAGAGGAAGTTGATGCCGCACCTGCCTTGAAGTTTCGAAAGGCACGAAAATTAGACTGTTTGGCCCTAGATTTGGACCTGTCCTGAGGAAGGGCACAACCTTTTCCTCCCGTGATATCAGCAATAATCTCCTTCAAACCAGGCCCGAATAGGGTCTGCCCCTTGAAGGGAATGTTAAGTAGCTTAGATTTTAAAGTCACGTCAGCTGACCATGATTTAAGCCATAGCACTCTGCGCACCTGTATAACAAAACCAGAATTCTTAGCCGTTAGTTTATTCAAATGATCAATGGCATCAGAAATAAAATAATTGGCTAGCTTAAGTGCTCTAAGTTTGCCAAGTATGTCATCCAATGGAGTCTCTACCTGTAAAGCCTCTTCCAGAGACTCAAACCAGTACGCCGCAGCAGCAGTGACAGGGGCAATGCATGCAATGGGCTGTAGGATAAAACCTTGTTGAATAAATATTTTCTTAAGGTAACCTTCTAATTTTTTATCCATTGGCTCTAAAAAAGCACAACTGTCCTCGACAGGGATAGTAGTACTCTTTGCTAGAGTAGAAACTGCTCCCTCCACCTTAGGGACTGTCTGCCATAAGTCCCGTGTGGTGGCGTCTATTGGAAAACATTTTTCTAAAAATAGGAGGGGAAGAGAACGGCACACCTGGTCTATCCCATTCCTTATTAATAATTTCTGTAAACCTTTTAGGTATTGGAAAAACATCATTACACACCGGCACTGCAAAGCATTTATCCAGTCTACAAAATTTCTCTGGCACTGCAATGGTATCACAGTCATTCAGAGCAGCTAAAACCTCCCTAAGTAACACGCGGAGGTGTTCAAGCTTAAATTTAAATGTAGAAATATTAGAATCAGGTATCTTTCCTGAGTCATTAACATCACCCACTGACTGAAGCTCTCCATCCTCAGCTTCTGCATATTGTGAGGCAGTATCAGACATGGTTCTTAAAGCGTCAGTATGCTCTGCATTTTGTCTCACCCCAGAGCTATCTCGCTAACCTCTAAGTTCAGGTAGTCTGGCTAATACCGCTGACAGTGTACTATCCATGACTGCCGCCATGTCTTGTAAAGTAAACGCTATGGGCGCCCTAGATGTACTTGGCGCCATTTGAGCGTGAGTCCCTTGAGCGGGAGTCAAAGGGTCTGACACATGGGGAGAGTTAGTCGGCATAACTTTCCCCTTGTCAGATTCCTCTGGTGATAATTTTTTTAAAAACAGAATATGATCATTATTGCATAAAATGAAATCAGTACATTTGGTACAAATTCTAAGAGGGGGTTCCACCATGGCTTTTAAACATAATGAACAAGGAGTTTCTTCTATGTCAGACATGTTTATACAGACTAGCAATGAGACTAGCAAGCTTGGAAAACACGTTAAATCAAGTTAACAAGCAAATATAAAAAACAGTACTGTGCCTTTAAGAGAAACAAATTTTGTCAGAATTTGAAAAACATTGAAAAAATGCAGTAAATCAAACGAAATTTTTACAGTGTATGTAATAGGCTAGCAGAGCATTGCATCCACTTGCAAATGGATGATTAACCCCTTAGTTCAAAAAACGGATAAAAAAAACGAAATAGACGTTTTTGTTTTTTTTTGTTTTTTTTTGTTTTTGTTTTTTTTGTTTGTTTTTTTTTAACAGTCACAATAAACTGCCACAGCAAGCTGTGGTCCTACCTTCCCCAATAAACGACTTTGGAAAGCCTTTGAGCCCTTTAGAGATGTCCTATAGCATACAGGGGACTCCTGAGGGAAGCTGGATGTCACAGTTTGTAATTTTAACTGCACCAACTGTAACTTTTATACTATAACAGTGGAAAGCCTCAGTAAAACTGGTTCTAGTCAAAATTTAAGCCAGCCATGTGGAAAAAACTAGGCCCCAATAAAGTTTTATCACCAATGCATATATAAAAACGATTAAACATGCCAGCAAACGTTTATATTGCAATATCATAAGGGTATTACTCCTGGGAGTAAGCATGATACCAGTCGTTATTAAATCACTGTATTCAGGCTTAACTTACATTAATCCGGTATCAGCAGCATTTTCTAGTGTTTTCCATCTCTAGAAAAAATTATAACTGCACATACCTGATAGCAGAATAAACTGCACGCCATTCTCTCGCTGAAGTTACCTCATCTGTGTAATCCCCTCAGACATATGTGAGAATAGCAATGGATCTTAGTTACAACCTGCTAAGATCATAGAAACCTCAGGCAGATTCTTCTTCTATTTACTGCCTGAGATAAAATAGCACAACTACGGTACTATTTAAAAATAACAAACTTTTGATTGAAGAAAATAAACTAACTATATTTAACCACTCTCTCCTACAACATCCTAGCTTGTTGAGAGTTGCAAGAGAATGACTGGCTATGACAGTTAGGGGAGGAGCTATATTACAGCTCTGCTGTGGGTGTCCTCTTGCAACTTCCTGTTGGGAATGAGAATATCCCACAAGTAATAGATGATCCATGGACTGGATACACCTTACAAGAGAAAAAAAAACGCACTTATTTAAAACTTATACTGTTTTAGTTAAAAATCTTATTAGTTTTAGAAGTTATACTATTATTTATTTTATTTATTTATTTTGCTTATTGCACTGAGTAACATGTAATCTAATCACTAACACAGCTTAGAAATCAAACTCACCCCTTAGTATCCTTAGTATAGTTTTATATTAACGTAAGTATAAAAATGTATCTACAAACATAAGTATTATATATTAGACTCACTTATTTTTACCATTATTTCTGGACATATAATAGCTCCCCTCACCTTTTCTAATCACTCATTACACCGATAATTGTTTGGAGGAACTTTTATCATTCTGTAGGGTTTAGAGCTCTCTTGTAAATCACAAATTTCACATTTTAAGGTGCACTCACTCCACCCTGTTTTGTAATACTTAGAAATCAAACTCACCCCTTAGTATCCTTAGTATAGTTTTATATTAACGTAAGTATAAAAATGTATCTACAAACATAAGTATTATATATTAGACTCACTTATTTTTACCATTATTTCTGGACATATAATAGCTCCCCTCACCTGTTCTAATCACTCATTACACCGATAATTGTTTGGAGGAACTTTATCATTCTGTAGGGTTTAGAGCTCTCTTGTAAATCACAAATTTCACATTTTAAGGTGCACTCACTCCACCCTGTTTTGTAATACTTGTCACTCCCTCCTCATTTGGAGTTAGAGATACACCAACCTGTAAGATACACCAACCTGTAATATACATATCGTGACCATAGTGAATATTAATATGGATATATTTGCTCAAAAAGACGAAATTCTCCAAAACATTTCCTTAGACAACGAACATTTAATAAATAACTATTCTTCCAATATCCCCACAAATATAAATGATCTATGTGATAACTTAGAAAATCTTTTAATCAAAGAACTAAAAAATACCATAGAAATTAAATACACCCAAAAATATATTGACAACAATATGGTCCCCAGAGGACTAAGGTTAAAGAAAAACTGCACTTTTTAACTTACTGAAGAACTATCAAACGAATGGTTTGAAACCCTTGAAAATGCCTCTATGGGATTAATAAAAATCATTTTAAAATCCAGAAATTTATCTCTTAAAGAAATTAAATCAGAAATTGATTTACATAAAAATCGCTTAAAACCATTTGAGAATAATACTGATTTCTCAAATTTACAGAAAGATATTTTGAATAATATCTCAAGATTTAAAGAAAACATTCTAGAAACCAAACTATCAAAATATCAAAGAGATTTAAACGACTACTCAGATAATAAACTTGAAACAGATATCTCAATAGAAATAGAAACTGACCCCAATATAGATAATATAGTTATAGACACTCCAACAAACAAAAAAGATTTAGCCCACATCTTTGGGAAGAACAACCAATAGACAAATAGACAATTTAAGACACATATTCCTCAAAAAAACATGGAAAAAAACACAAATTATTCTAATCACAGTAATGAGCTAACAAAAACTCTCCACAAAAAATCTGATGATTCCTTTCAAAACTTCCACTCTAACCAATTTGACAACCAAAGACAGAGTTCAAACCACTATTACACTAACCATAAGAAACAAGGAGAGAATACATATAGTTCAAATAGATTTAGGAAAAATCAAACTCACAATAACACACTAGAACGCAATTTTCACCAGAACGAAAATTGGTATTATGATGATAGGAGAGCAAATCAGAACAGAAGAGATTATTCACATATTAACCATGATAATGATAGAGAGAATACCAGTAACAGAGATAACTATAACTATAGATGGAAAAATCAAGATTCTAGAAATTTCAATACTAGAAATTCCAACTTCAGAAATTCCAACTTCAGAAACTCATACTCTAGAAATAGAGAATACAATACAAATAGCAACTATCATAATTATTGCCAAAAAAACCATTACCCACAAAAATCACAATACAATGACTATAACTATCAAAACAGAAATTATTCCAACACACACCAAGATTGGAGAGTTCCCGTTAAAAACAGATTTCAACCATTAGAAATAGCCCAGGAGCCTTTCTCACCAATTCCAAATCAAACACATTAACAGGTTTTTTTAGAAAACTTCCCCTCGGGGGAAGGCACTTCAAGAAACACCAATTTTCATACACTACCACAAAGAATTTTAAGAAGCAAAAGAGGTTTAGAGGTAGGAGGGGCAGAAGAAAACCAAGACAAGACACCAAAAAGACAGAAATAAAACATTCAGGAATATTCAATCTAAGCAAATACCCCTTAAACGATACACAAAAAAACTATTTTAAATAAAGGTCTATCATTTGCCCCATCTTGCAGATTAAATAAGTTTGAAACCCTAATCAATATCAATCAATTTGTTCGAAAACTTACTCTTAAGAGGTACTACATAAAAAATCCACTAAAAATAAAATTTTAAAAGAAAAATAAGCCATTTTTAAACACACTGACTTAAAAGCCCCCTCAACCTTCTACCCCACTTATGAAAAGAGTGAACACATTAAACTATTTGAGGAAATGTTGAAAAAAGACTTAGAAAATAGTGATCAAAAGAAATTTATAAATTGGAATATGACAAAAAAAGAACTTAATATAATAAAAGATTTAAAAAACAATAAAAATATAACAATCAAACCTGCAGATAAAGGCGGAGGTATCGTCCTCATGGACACCTCCTTCTACATCGAAGAATCAAACAGACTTCTACATGATGAAACAACTTACAAAAAACTTATAAATAATCCTATTGAAAATCAAACACATAAATTGGAACAACTATTAGAAAAAGCTTTTAACATAAGGCTACTAACGAAATATGAATATGAATTCCTAAATATAAAAAACCCCATCACTCCAACATTCTATATTTTACCTAAAATCCATAAGCACCTTACCAGACCCCCAGGCCGTCCCATCATATCAGGTATAGGATCACTCACATCTAACCTCTCCCAATATGTTGATTTTTTCTTACAAAATTATGTCATATCCCTACCCTCTTATCTCAAAGATTCTACCCAACTGCTCAATATTCTGAGAACTCTATCATGGAAAGAAAATAACCTGCTAGTTACATGCGATGTCAATTCATTATACACAAATATAGATCACCAAAAAGGATTAAGAGCAATTAAACATTACCTAGACAAAGATCCTCATCTAAATATAGACCAAAACAAATTCTTACTTAATTGTATTAACTTTATACTCCATAATAATTCTTTTCTCTTCAATGAAAATATATACCTCCAAGTTAAGGGAACAGCAATGGGCACAAGGTTCGCCCCTAGTTATGCCAATCTTTTTATGGGCTTCTTTGAAAACAATTTTATATATGATGGACAATGGGGGGCGAACCTTGTGCACTATTACAGATACATAGACAATCTCTTCATCATCTGGAAAGGAGAACACAAACTTTTAGAACTTTTCATAGAGGATATGAACAGTAATCCAATGGGCCTTAAATTTACACATGAATTCAGAAGTAATTTAATTCATTTCTTTGACATAGAGATAGAAATCATAAACAAGGAAATAAAGACAAGAACTTACTTCAAAAAAACAGACGCTAACAATTATATCCATAACGACAGCTGCCATTTAACCAAATGGAAAACTAATATACCCAAATGTCAATATTTAAGAATTCGCAAAAACTGCTCAGACATCAATCAATTTTCAAAACAATCTGATATCCTAACACAAAGATTTAAAGAAAAATTTTATAATCCCCAAATTATACAAAAAGCCAAGAAAGAAGCTGAAGATAAAAATAGAGAGCTAATATTAACTGCAAAACCCAGAACAAAATATAATCAGAAAACAGAAGACCCTTTCTTCATACCATTCATCACACAATATAGTTCCCAACACCACGAAATAAAAAAGATTCTCAATAAACACTGGCACTACATTAAACAAGACCATATATTAGGACCCAGAATAAAAAATCACCCAGATATCATTTTCAAAAAAGCCAAAAAATTAAAAAACATCTTATCACCTAGTGAATTTAAAAATAAAATTGCTAACAATCTATTAGACATTAATCTCAAAAAAGAAAAAATAGAAGGTTTTTTTCCTTGTATCTCTTGCAAATCATGTAAACATAGCTCAAAAATCAAAATCATAAAATCAAACAATAATGACCGGTATATAAATATAAAAGAAATCATACGCTGCTCAGATAAGTTCATGTGGCCTACAATATTTTGGCCAAACGAGTCGCATGTTAAAAGACAGAATAAGAGAACATCTCCATCATATAGAGCACAAAGCCACTAACACGAAATTATACAAACATTTTACAGAATTTCATAAAGGTAGCAACATGAGATATTGGGGAATCAAAAAAGTATTTCTCAGCCCTAGAGGGGGCAATATAGAACACTTTCTACTCAGAAAAGAAGCAGAATATATCTACGCATTTAAAACTTTGTATCCATATGGGCTAAATATGGAATTTGATCTAAACTTCTTAATTTAAAACAAACATATAATTTAAAATAAACATATAATATATACAAAAAAACATATCTAAACAAATTTCTACCAGAATCACAAAGTTATTCACCCCACAATTATTGAGACTTCTACAGTCATAAACTCATTATTCAATATAGAAATACATATAAATCAATACTCCTAAGATAAAATCATTGGAATTTCTTCCAATTCTGTCCTATTATTCACTTCTAATAATAAAATGTTTTTTGCTTACCAACACATCCATCCTTAACCCACTAACACAAAACAAAAAGTTCTTCAGAAAATTCTTCCATGATTGAAATTTTATGTAAAGATTTTTGTATACGTTTATTTTGCCCCCCTTTATCACATCCATTAATCCGTAAGGACAAAAAAAAATTTCTAAATTTTTTTTCTATGATAGGTTCACAACTATTCATACATTACACAACTATATATGAATTAATGCTTTCAAGATAAATTCAATTTTGAGAGAAAAAAATCTTTTCTTTCTTTTCCATCATTCCACCGTTATTAATAAGTTAATATTACGTAGTTCCACTATCTTATAACAAAAAGATTTTTTCCAAATAAAACCCTTCCATATTTAAAAATACATCCTCAAATAAAATTAATTTTATGATATTTAAAAAATGTTTTTCACACACAAGTTTATTCTGCCCCCTTTTCACATATCCCAATTGGTAAGGGCACCTAAATTCCAAAAATGGTTCACACAAGATTCACCAAGTAAATTTTTATTTATTTACTTTCCAATACATTGAAAGGTAACCAATTATCATATTCAAATATCCCTTTAAACCATCTTTTTGGCAAAGAGTATTATTAAAATTACTCTATATCAGTATTATTATTCTTTACAACGTCTCCTAAATATATTGTGGATTATTCTTTACAACGTCTCTTAAATATATGTGTACATATATCTATATTAATACTATTCCGACAACATTTTTTGAAATCCTATTAAATAATTTAGTTATAACTTATTATGAAAACATAATATCTAGTAAGAACACCTTTGTATATGACATAAGTCACTTCACAAAATTATCAGTGTTCACGCTTAACATGTCTATGAATAAGGCCAGGGGGGCCAAAACGCGTTAGACAGCTAAGGGGATGAGCTGTGACTAAATTGTGGATTTTAAGCATATTCCATATGTAACGAATAAAATTTGACTTTTTTACTTAAGCGCTATGTTTGACTCGCTGGTGTACTAAAGTTCTTTGTGTTCACGCTTAACATGTATCACTTGTAAAAATGGTGAAATTAGCCCCTTAAATATAAGCAACAAAAAAACTCAGATTAATTTTTTCTGCATGAACTAATTACTATATTTGACCTTCGTTCTAAATACAAATTATATAGAATCAGTTTACGAATAGCAAATACAAAAAATGATTTTAATGCAACACTTTGATGATTAAGATGTAACAGCTGTACTTTACGCCAGTTTGAATGTTAAAGCTATCTCATTGGCTAAGACTCAATCACCAGCATCCAATAGTATCAAACCTTTACCCTTTATCAATGCAATTAAGAGTGATTTTGGGCATCTTAATAAAGGCTACGGCTGAAACGCGTAGAGCTGCCCACACTCTCATTATACACTGTGTTTGGACTACACAGCTTACTAACCGGAGCCGGCACAGACTGTTTTTTAGAAAGCTGCATCAAATTATTTACTTGCCGCCAACAATACAATCAGATATGTCAAGCCGGTAACGGCTCAAAGTCACAAGCAGTGTCTATGAACTGAGACACACAGATCATCCTACATCTGCCACAGCTTGCAGCTATAGACTGTAGCAACAGCCTTTCAATTGCAAACCTTGCAACGGATGTCAGTTGCTATCAAAGCACACAGAGATCATTCCAACTTGGGAACCACAAGAAACTACAGACCTGCAAAAGAACGTATCCCATACTGAATGATAGCATTGGGACATCGTCACCTTAGGAAGGTTTTGCAGTTAACACTCTATCACAGGATCCACAGCTATTACTAATAGCACATCTTTATCATTAGGTATTGCATATACCTCTCCGGATCACTCATGCACATTTAACCTGCTAAAGAAACGCTAAGAACGGATAATACCAAGACTCAGGATCCACAGCTATTACTAATAGCATTCCATCATTCATCATCTTTTGGTATTTTATATACCCCCTTGGATTATCAGCTCATTATATAAGGCTGATCTCAAGGCAGACATAATCTATATCCTTTTTCAACGAAGTTTGCCACTTGCTAAAAGTAGTATTGAGAGACACTACATCCAAAGGTACATTTTAATCATTGTTTTTATTTAAAGATATCATCTATCTATTGGTGTCCAAAAATAAGACGGCTATTTAGTGACATTTTCTATTTTTTTCTTAATCCACTGCAGTGTGATATACTAGTTTTTTATGTATCAAAGACATTTTACAACAAAGTAATCTTTTACACAAAGATTATCTTCTTTTTTAATTATCGTATGAGCTCATATGAATCGATATTGTATCAAATCTTATACAACATTGTTTTAAATTTCGAAAATTTTGAATATTTACTTCTGCCATCTTTTGTTAGTTGCATCATTGTATTAAAAACGCACTTATTTAAATCTTATACTGTTTTAGTTGAAATTCTTATTAGTTTTAGAAGTTATACTATTATTTATTTTATTTATTTATTTTGCTTATTGCACTGAGTAACATGTAATCACTAACACAACTTAGAAATCAAACTCACCCCTTAGTATAGTTTTATATTAACGTAAGTATAACAATTTATCTACAAACATAAGTATTATATATTAGACTCACTTATTTTTACCATTATTTCTGGACATATAATAGCTCCCCTCACCTGTTCTAATCAAATAAGATAAGGAAGACATTGTGTAAATAATTAAACAGATAAGATAATTGTGTCTGCACTCCATACAAGCTCAGTCAATTAAATTGGTATGTGGAATTAATTTTATATATATATATATAGAGAGAGAGATGTAGGGTTACTTCTTTTGTTTCTTAGCTCTGCTCTGGCTGATAAGGGTGCAGCACACGTTTTCTTCAGGGCCCTGGGGTGACCACTGAAATCACACACACATGCAACTGAGTGTTTTCACAAGATTCCCATTTATTGAAGAACACACAAAGGTTTTATAGTATTGTATAGGTCATACATGAGGTCACAGGAAATATATAAAAAACGTAGTTAACTTCACATCTGCATAAGGGGCCCACAGGAAATAAGAATGTTGTTATAGCACATAACAGAATATGCCCATATAACCATTTGTAGAGAGGATTTTATATTAGAACCATATGTTACAACTTATACAAAAGAAACTTGTGGAATGTTGCTATGGGATACTGTGTGCTACATTATAAACATTTGATACAAGATTTAAGGCTACCCTCAATATGCTTAATATGTGAGATTCAAATTACCCATATAACATAATATATATAATATATATACACACATATATATATATATATATATATATACATATACACATATATATACATACACACATATATAACCATCATTCCCCTCTTTGATCACATCGTGATCACATAACCTGTAATGTTCCTACAATATAAACTATCTGGGTCTACCTCTAATTAAATTTTGCAGTTGAACTTTTTCTGCATCTTGTATCATACCTGATATTTTCTTTCGTAAAGTACAAGAAATGTAACAGTTAAACAATGTTAATAATAGTAAATAAATAGGTGTAAAGTGTCCAGCATCTTCAGGTGAGTAATAACATGCCGTTATTAATACTATTGGGATATACACAAAGATCAATATCCCCATTAGGAAAAGGAAGATCTTGCAGAAATGTCTTGGATCCATGATTGAGATCGTCATCCTGGTCTTTGTGAGGAGTGATCGATACCTTATCACCCACTTCTCCTTTGTGAGGGGTAACCGATAGCTTGTCACCCGCTTCTCCTCTCTTTGGACAGAGTTTCACTCGTGAAGCGTGTATCCAGATGTCCTTGTCGTCAGTCAGTACGGCAGTCCTGGTTACAGCGATCACAGTGACTGGCTTGCTGAACAGGAAACCTCCTTTCTTTGCTTTATTCAGCTGTCAAATGCAGACCAGATCTCCAGGCTTGAAAGGATGGGTTGGTTCCTGTGAGGGAAGAGGTAAACGGGAAGACACATCACTATAGATGCCATTCAATTTATCAATCAATTGTTTTACATATTGTTCCTTAATACAATCTAAATCACCATTTTTAATGATAAGTGGGCCTTTTACCCATGGAGTCAGGAATGGTCTACCCATTAGGACCTCAAATGGAGACAACCTGTTTGTCCTATTTGGGGTCATTCTGATTTCTGCTAAAATCGCAGGTAAATAGTTTTGCCATTTAACCCATGTAGCTGCTGTTGCCTTTAAAAGTTTTTCCTTGATATTGCGATTCATTCTTTCTACAATCCCTGAGCTTTGAGGATGGTAGGGAATGTGAAAGTTCCAATTAATCTGTAACCATTCTACTAACTCATGTGTGATTTTACTAATGAACGCTGGACCGTTATCAGAATTAATCTGAAGTGGACAACCAAATCTGGGAATTATTTCAGTGGCTAAAATTTTAGCGACTGTTTTTGCATCTTCCCTCTGGGTAACAAAGCTTCTGGCCACTTAGAAAATTGGTATTGTCTAGTGCCAGTTTTCGGAATGTGTGTAAAATCAATTTGTAGATGTGTGAATGGGGCTGTAGGTGGGGGTAAGTGGTCATGCTGGGCTTTATTGGGGATAGTTGCATTGGTCTGTAAGCAATATACACATCTATTAATATATGCCTTGCAATGATCACCTATACATCTAATGTAGAAAGATTGCTTCAACAAGTTAGTTGTTGGTTTTATACCTAGGTGTCCAACACCATGGGCTTGTGCTATAAAGAGTGGTGCACTGCTTTCCGGTATGCCTACCTTCCCCTCTTTAGAAAACAAACCATTCTCATCTAAAGTTAGCCCATTAGTAGTCCAGAAAGATATGTCACTATTAGTGGCATGTCCCTGGAGTTCAAGAAGCATATGGTCTGTAGGACATGAAGGTGGGGCTAAAACAGCATACATACGGATGGTGGATCCGGGTGTATGAGAAACATAAGCAGCCTCTTTAGCAATTTTATCTGCAAGCGCATTACCCAAAGAAATAGGGTCAGACTTGTATGTATGTGCACGGCAATGTATGATCGCTATGTCCTTTGGGAGTTGTATGGCCTCTAAAAGGTCATTAATCAGGTCTGTATGAGAGATGGTCTTGCCATCTGCTGAAAAAAACCCACGTTGTTTCCATATCATACCAAAATCATGCACAACCCCAAAAGCATAGCGAGAGTC
Organism: Bombina bombina; assembly: GCF_027579735.1. NCBI lineage: Eukaryota > Metazoa > Chordata > Amphibia > Anura > Bombinatoridae > Bombina > Bombina bombina. Next base: position 196,903,564 of record NC_069504.1, on the reverse strand, counting down.
AGTGTAAATGTTAACAGATTCATTTTCAAACAATTTACATGCTTTTGTAAGTGCTATTAATTCTGCAGCTTGTGCAGAAGGATAAGGAATGGGGCCTGCATCTAGAACAATGTCTGGTAGTTGCACAACGGCATAGCCTGTCTTATAAATACCGTCACTAGGTCGGGAACAAGAACCATCAACAAACACATTATCAGCATGGTCAAAAGGTTTATCCATCAAGTCAGGTCTTGGTGTGGTAATGTGGTGTATTACCTCTATACAGTCATGGTCTGTTGGAAAGTCTGGTGATCCTGTAAGTAAGGCACTAAGTATTTGAGTTGGCCCTGAGGATACACTACTATATTTAATAGTCAGATTTGTATTATTCAGTAATATACATTCATAACCAGAAAGTCTTTGAGAAGTCATGTGTTGGGTAGTGACATTTTTTACAAGATGTAAAACTTGGTGACTAGTGTGTAGTACTATTGGATGGCCTAATCTGATTGTTTCAACCATCTCTACAGCCATGGCGCAAGCCGCCAATGCTCAGAGACATGCCGTCATCCCTTGTACCGGTATTGGAACTACTTTGGAAAAGAAAGCTACGGGACGCATATTGCCTCCACCATGCTCTTGGGCACAGACAGCAGCCATGGTTTTACAATTGTCCCTCGCATACAAGTGAAATGGTTTACAATAATCAGGTAGTCCTAAAGCAGGGGCACTAATAATGCTAGTCTTCAGAGCTATGTAGGATTTAGTCATGTCTGTGGTCCATTGTATATGTTCAGGGCTATCCCCTCCTGGTTAGGACTACACAACAGTAGGTCATCGACGTACTGAAGGAGGACGGAACCTTGGCTAGGAGTCCATGACCACAAGATATGTTGGCGCACCAGCGAGTAGACTGCAGGTGAAGCCACATAGCCTTGAGGGAGGCGTGTCCAGGTAAGCTGACGCCCATCATAATAAAAAGCCATAAGTAGCTGTGTTTCAGGGTCCAATCGGACTGAAAAAAATGCGTTAGCTAAATCAATGACTGTAAATATACAGGCATCATGTGGAATGGCTGTGAGTAAGGTTGTAACATCTGGGACTCTTGGGTCAATTGGGATTACTATTTTATTAATTGCCCTTAGGTCTTGTACTAACCTATATTCATTGTCTTTCTTTGGGATCGGATTTATGGGGGTATTATAGGGAGAAACTACTGGACGGAGGATTCCTTGTTTAAGGAATTCCTCTATCATGGGTCTTATCCCTTCTTTCTTCTCTATAGACAATGGATATTGTTTAATAAACACTGGAGTAGTATTTGGTTTTAATCTGGCTTTATATGGGGTACACTGAACTAAACCAACGTCAAGTTTTGAAGATGCCCATACAGAGGATGGGACATCTGTCAATATGTCATTATAAAAACACAGGTTAGTGGACCCTAGACTCAAGTCTAACCCACCCTGTCTAGTGACAGCTACTTTCACTCCAAGGGGACCCATAAGATCACGACCCAAAAGGTTAAGGGGACACCCAGTTATAATACGAAATGGGTGCAAAAGTTGTTGGCCAGTACAGGATACCCTAACTTAAAGTGGCGGTGTGATGCAAGTCTGAGTCAGCACTCCATTAATCCCTAAAGAAGGTTCAGATTTTCCAGTAATGCCATCATACATATCTGAGCATAAGGCAGAGCATGTAGCTCCTGTGTCTACTAGAAATGGTAGGGGTTCTCCCTCCACTTCTAGGACTAAGTACGGTTGCTCATGATAACTTGTTGACGCCACTGGAAAAATTGGAGTGCTACCTTCTAGGCACCCCTATGGCCATTGTATGTTGTGTTTGGGTGCCTCCATGGGTGCAGGGGCTATGTAAGGCTGTCTGTTATACTGTCGAGGATTGTAAGGGGGGCTAGAATTATTAGGGGGTTTTGGGCATTCATTTTTCCAATGTCCCTGTTCCCCACAGTTAAAACAATGTGTTCTGTTTGAAGTATAATTCCCTCTAGCTCTTCCTCTAGCTCTCCCTCTAACTCTCACATACATTCTATTACTCCCTGTATTATCCCTTTCCCTGGCCTGGAATTGATCACAATGTTGTAAACTCTGCTTTTGATAAAAAGCAGCGTTTTTTCCCTCTAATTTCCTGATGTCAAAACAACCTGCCCCTTCTTTTTCATGAATTCTTTTCAAGAATTCTGCTGGAGTCAACTCCGGCCAATCAGAGACAAGTTGTTTCACCAACAAAGAAAGCTGAGGTTGCATATTACTAATGCAAGTCTGGACCTTCAGAGAGCCCATTGCATCTCCTGATTCCATTCTAGCCTCTTCCTTCCAGCATTTATAAAAACGCTTAATACATTCTACTACTGTTTCCTTTGTATTCTGTTTGCACGCTAGTGCAATTGACATACTTTGTTTATCCTTCCATATTCTATGCATTTCTATACTTAATTCTGTCCACATTTCATCAAGTCCCTCACGTGTGTTTAGGGCATAGTTAATTGTTGGATCTCGACTCAATTTACTAATACTATTTACATTACCCCACTCCCAACCTGATTCAGGGTCATAGTCTAGAAGTGCATCAATGATAATTCTTATGTCTGTCTGTGTCATGTTTTGTCCTTGTAACATTCTTTTTAAATACATAATACAAGCTGATGGATGTTGACAGGGGTTTGGGGCTCCCTTGGTAATTTTCCTTAATTCACCCGGGGACAAAGGTTTAATAATTAATTGGTCTCCCACAGTAAGAAATGGCATACTAGCTTCTGGTGCAGCTGCCTCCTGCTCCTCTACTTCTTCATTCCATCTTTTATATTGTGGGGTTATTGTAGGGTGGTAGGAATGTGTTACTGGTTCAACCTTAATTGGCGGTTTGGGCATAATTGGGGGTTTAGTGACCTGGTATCGGGGAGTTACAGAAGGTCCTGGCAAGGTCCATTCCTGGGGTACCTGAGCAGAGGCAATAGCAATAGTCTCTAGATCTATGTCACTAGGGGATGGGAGGCTAGGATATAGTCTGTTATATGATGGCAAAGGTAGGTGAGGGGCATTATATGGGGCAGGGGGGTGAATATGCTTTCTGTCTTTGCTTCTCACTTTTACCCTTCTTTTTATTCCCATCTATATCAATATATTGCTAGTATGGAGCAACAGTCAGCCAATTTTCCCCACCCTTTTTCATAAGTCACCTTTATACCATGGAAATGCCTCTTCATCACCTAGACACAACCCTTTTACCATATTCATATGAAATTTATCATTATCCCCCTCTCTGGGGAATGGATCAGAGCTTCTCATAGCTTCTGTCCATTCTGCCATATTCTGAACCCAAGGAATAATATACATAAACCCATCTGGCGACACCCTTCCCACATAATCTTTACATGTTTCTCCTGGCTTAGGTGATGGAAATTGTTTAGACTGGGATTTGCCCATTCTCAACTCCTAACTTATCATTTAAAACTTTTACAACAAAATATAATACAATATAAAAAAAAAAAAAAAAATAATAAAAAAAAAAAAATGCAATACCTTTACCTTTAAGAGCAATTAATTATTGAATCTTTTTGCAAAAACCACATTAACTAGAATGGTTGTACTTCGTTACCAGTTATTGTGCTTAATGCTTAAGTTTAGAGAGAGAGAAAAAAAATATCACTATGCTGATCCTTTCAGTAGTTTCTGGCTTTAATTATCTCTAGGTCAAAGGTCACCCTTCACCAGAAAAAATGTAGCGTTTTACTAACATTCAGAAACAGCAATACATATTAGCAACAGTTTACTTTCTTAATACAATAAACAGTATTTTGCCATACAGCATATTTAAAAAGCAAGCAGCATAAGAATTCATATAAACAATGCAGTATTTATCTTATAACTTTAAAGCAATGTTAGCCATACAGCATATTTTTCAAAAGCAAGCATCAAGAAAATGTGTGGTTTAACCCTTCAGCCAGACTTTATATAATCTGATTTCTACCAAAGAAATCTATTATTCCCCTTTTTATTTAGTCTACCAAAGACTTAATTATTATTAATTAAAATCTACCAAAGATTTAATTAGAATCTACCAAAGATTCATATATATATTTAACCTGATTTCTACCAAAGAAATCTAATATTCCTCTTTTTAGACAATAGTTAGAATCTACCAAAGATTCAGATATATATTTCCCATCTATTCCTATGTAAAATGAAACTTAAGGGGTCTCGTGGTAAGAGAAAAAAGGTCTGAATAAAAAGGACTCTTTGTTCAACTCACCTTCCGAGAGTTCCCTGTTTCATCCGACTTCTGACACCAGTTTGTAGGGTTACTTCTTTTGTTTCTTAGCTCTGCTCTGGCTGATAAGGGTGCAGCACACGTTTTCTTCAGGGCCCTGGGGTGACCACTGAAATCACACACACACATGCAACTGAGTGTTTTCACAAGATTCCCATTTATTGAAGAACACACAAAGGTTTTATAGTATTGTATACGTCATACATGAGGTCACAGGAAATATATAAAAAACGTAGTTAACTTCACATCTGCATAAGGGGCCCACAGGAAATAAGAATGTTGTTATAGCACATAACAGAATATGCCCATATAACCATTTGTATAGAGGATTTTATATTATAAACATTTGATACAAGATTTAAGGCTACCCTCAATATGCTTAATATGTGAGATTCAAATTACCCATATAACATAATATATAATATATATATACACATATATATATATATATATATATACATATACACATATATATACATACACACATATATACCCATCATTCCCCTCTTTGATCACATCGTGATCACATAACCTGTAATGTTCCTACAATATAAACTATCTGGGTCTACCTCTAATTAAATTTTGCAGTTGAACTTTTTCTGCATCTTGTATCATACCTGATATTTTCTTTCGTAAAGTACAAGAAATGTAACAGTTAAACAATGTTAATAATAGTAAATAAATAGGTGTAAAGTGTCCAGCATCTTCAGGTGAGTAATAACATGCCGTTATTAATACTATTGGGATATACACAAAGATCAATATCCCCATTAGGAAAAGGAAGATCTTGCAGAAATGTCTTGGATCCATGATTGAGATCGTCATCCTGGTCTTTGTGAGGAGTGATCGATACCTTATCACCCACTTCTCCTTTGTGAGGGGTAACCGATAGCTTGTCACCCGCTTCTCCTCTCTTTGGACAGAGTTTCACTCGTGAAGCGTGTATCCAGATGTCCTTGTCGTCAGTCAGTACGGCAGTCCTGGTTACAGCGATCACAGTGACTGGCTTGCTGAACAGGAAACCTCCTTTCTTTGCTTTATTCAGCTGTCAAATGCAGACCAGATCTCCAGGCTTGAAAGGATGGGTTGGTTCCTGTGAGGGAAGAGGTAAACGGGAAGACACATCACCATAGATGCCATTCAATTTATCAATCAATTGTTTTACATATTGTTCCTTAATACAATCTAAATCACCATTTTTAATGATAAGTGGGCCTTTTACCCATGGAGTCAGGAATGGTCTACCCATTAGGACCTCAAATGGAGACAACCTGTTTGTCCTATTTGGGATGATTCTGATTATTGCTAAAATCGCAGGTAAATAGTTTTGCCATTTAACCCATGTACCTGCTGTTGCCTTTAAAAGTTTTTCCTTGATATTGCGATTCATTCTTTCTACAATCCCTGAGCTTTGAGGATGGTAGGGAATGTGAAAGTTCCAATTAATCTGTAACCATTCTACTAACTCATGTGTGATTTTACTAATGAACGCTGGACCGTTATCAGAATTAATCTGAAGTGGACAACCAAATCTGGGAATTATTTCAGTGGCTAAAATTTTAGCGACTGTTTTTGCATCTTCCCTCTGGGTAACAAAGCTTCTGGCCACTTAGAAAATTGGTATTGTCTAGTGCCAGTTTTCGGAATGTGTGTAAAATCAATTTGTAGATGTGTGAATGGGGCTGTAGGTGGGGGTAAGTGGTCATGCTGGGCTTTATTGGGGATAGTTGCATTGGTCTGTAAGCAATATACACATCTATTAATATATGCCTTGCAATGATCACCTATACATCTAATGTAGAAAGATTGCTTCAACAAGTTAGTTGTTGGTTTTATACCTAGGTGTCCAACACCATGGGCTTGTGCTATAAAGAGTGGTGCACTGCTTTCCGGTATGCCTACCTTCCCCTCTTTAGAAAACAAACCATTCTCATCTAAAGTTAGCCCATTAGTAGTCCAGAAAGATATGTCACTAGGAGTGGCATGTCCCTGGAGTTCAAGAAGCATATGGTCTGTAGGACATGAAGGTGGGGCTAAAACAGCATACATACGGATGGTGGATCCGGGTGTATGAGAAACATAAGCAGCCTCTTTAGCAATTTTATCTGCAAGCGCATTACCCAAAGAAATAGGGTCAGACTTGTATGTATGTGCACGGCAATGTATGATCGCTATGTCCTTTGGGAGTTGTATGGCCTCTAAAAGGTCATTAATCAGGTCTGTATGAGAGATGGTCTTGCCATCTGCTGAAAAAAACCCACGTTGTTTCCATATCATACCAAAATCATGCACAACCCCAAAAGCATAGCGAGAGTCAGTGTAAATGTTAACAGATTCATTTTCAAACAATTTACATGCTTTTGTAAGTGCTATTAATTCTGCAGCTTGTGCAGAAGGATAAGGAATGGGGCCTGCATCTAGAACAATGTCTGGTAGTTGCACAACGGCATAGCCTGTCTTATAAATACCGTCACTAGGTTGGGAACAAGAACCATCAACAAACACATTATCAGCATGGTCAAAAGGTTTATCCATCAAGTCAGGTCTTGGTGTGGTAATGTGGTGTATTACCTCTATACAGTCATGGTCTGTTGGAAAGTCTGGTGATCCTGTAAGTAAGGCACTAAGTATTTGAGTTGGCCCTGAGGATACACTACTATATTTAATAGTCAGATTTGTATTATTCAGTAATATACATTCATAACCAGAAAGTCTTTGAGAAGTCATGTGTTGGGTAGTGACATTTTTTACAAGATGTAAAACTTGGTGACTAGTGTGTAGTACTATTGGATGGCCTAATCTGATTGTTTCAACCATCTCTACAGCCATGGCGCAAGCCGCCAATGCTCAGAGACATGCCGTCATCCCTTGTACCGGTATTGGAACTACTTTGGAAAAGAAAGCTACGGGACGCATATTGCCTCCACCATGCTCTTGGGCACAGACAGCAGCCATGGTTTTACAATTGTCCCTCGCATACAAGTGAAATGGTTTACAATAATCAGGTAGCCCTAAAGCAGGGGCACTAATAATGCTAGTCTTCAGAGCTATGTAGGATTTAGTCATGTCTGTGGTCCATTGTATATGTTCAGGGCTATCCCCTTTTGTGGCTTGCCTTAGAATGGGATCATGATGGGAGCACTCAGGAATCCATTGTCTGCAATAATTAATCATACCTAGAAAGGTGAGCATGTCCTTTCTAGTAACTGGCTTTGGGATCTGTTGAATCGCTTGGATTCGTTTGGGACTAATGGACCGGTGGCCTTGGGAAAGCACAAAACCAAGGTAATCCACTTTTGTCACTCCTACTTGTAGCTTATGTTTTGCTATTTTATGACCTTCAGCAGCAAGGTGTTTTAACAGACTTATTGTATCTACTGTATTAGCCTCCTGGTTAGGACTACACAACAGTAGGTCATCGACGTACTGAAGGAGGACGGAACCTTGGCTAGGAGTCCATGACCACAAGCTATGTTGGAGCACCAGCGAGTAGACTGCAGGTGAAGCCACATAGCCTTGAGGGAGGCGTGTCCAGGTAAGCTGACGCCCATCATAATAAAAAGCCATAAGTAGCTGTGTTTCAGGGTCCAATCGGACTGAAAAAAATGCGTTAGCTAAATCAATGACTGTAAATATACAGGCATCATGTGGAATGGCTGTGAGTAAGGTTGTAACATCTGGGACTCTTGGGTCAATTGGGATTACTATTTTATTAATTGCCCTTAGGTCTTGTACTAACCTATATTCATTGTCTTTCTTTGGGATCGGATTTATGGGGGTATTATAGGGAGAAACTACTGGACGGAGGATTCCTTGTTTAAGGAATTCCTCTATCATGGGTCTTATCCCTTCTTTCTTCTCTCTAGACAATGGATATTGTTTAATAAACACTGGAGTAGTATTTGGTTTTAATCTGGCTTTATATGGGGTACACTGAACTAAACCAACGTCAAGTTTTGAAGATGCCCATACAGAGGATGGGACATCTGTCAATATGTCATTATAAAAACACAGGTTAGTGGACCCTAGACTCAAGTCTAACCCACCCTGTCTAGTGACAGCTACTTTCACTCCAAGGGGACCCATAAGATCACGACCCAAAAGGTTAAGGGGACACCCAGTTATAATACGAAATGGGTGCAAAAGTTGTTGGCCAGTACAGGATACCCTAACTTCAAGTGGCGGTGTGATGCAAGTCTGAGTCAGCACTCCATTAATCCCTAAAGAAGGTTCAGATTTTCCAGTAATGCCATCATACATATCTGAGCATAAGGCAGAGCATGTAGCTCCTGTGTCTACTAGAAATGGTAGGGGTTCTCCCTCCACTTCTAGGACTAAGTACGGTTGCTCATGATAACTTGTTGACGCCACTGGAAAAATTGGAGTGCTACCTTCTAGGCACCCCTATGGCCATTGTATGTTGTGTTTGGGTGCCTCCATGGGTGCAGGGGCTATGTAAGGCTGTCTGTTATACTGTCGAGGATTGTAAGGGGGGCTAGAATTATTAGGGGGTTTTGGGCATTCATTTTTCCAATGTCCCTGTTCCCCACAGTTAAAACAATGTGTTCTGTTTGAAGTATAATTCCCTCTAGCTCTTCCTCTAGCTCTCCCTCTAACTCTCACATACATTCTATTACTCCCTGTATTATCCCTTTCCCTGGCCTGGAATTGATCACAATGTTGTAAACTCTGCTTTTGATAAAAAGCAGCGTTTTTTCCCTCTAATTTCCTGATGTCAAAACAACCTGCCCCTTCTTTTTCATGAATTCTTTTCAAGAATTCTGCTGGAGTCAACTCCGGCCAATCAGAGACAAGTTGTTTCACCAACAAAGAAAGCTGAGGTTGCATATTACTAATGCAAGTCTGGACCTTCAGAGAGCCCATTGCATCTCCTGATTCCATTCTAGCCTCTTCCTTCCAGCATTTATAAAAACGCTTAATAAATTCTACTACTGTTTCCTTTGTATTCTGTTTGCACGCTAGTGCAATTGACATACTTTGTTTATCCTTCCATATTCTATGCATTTCTATACTTAATTCTGTCCACATTTCATCAAGTCCCTCACGTGTGTTTAGGGCATAGTTAATTGTTGGATCTCGACTCAATTTACTAATACTATTTACATTACCCCACTCCCAACCTGATTCAGGGTCATAGTCTAGAAGTGCATCAATGATAATTCTTATGTCTGTCTGTGTCATGTTTTGTCCTTGTAACATTCTTTTTAAATACATAATACAAGCTGATGGATGTTGACAGGGGTTTGGGGCTCCCTTGGTAATTTTCCTTAATTCACCCGGGGACAAAGGTTTAATAATTAATTGGTCTCCCACAGTAAGAAATGGCATACTAGCTTCTGGTGCAGCTGCCTCCTCCTCCTCTACTTCTTCATTCCATCTTTTATATTGTGGGGTTATTGTAGGGTGGTAGGAATGTGTTACTGGTTCAACCTTAATTGGCGGTTTGGGCATAATTGGGGGTTTAGTGACCTGGTATCGGGGAGTTACAGAAGGTCCTGGCAAGGTCCATTCCTGGGGTACCTGAGCAGAGGCAATAGCAATAGTCTCTAGATCTATGTCACTAGGGGATGGGAGGCTAGGATATAGTCTGTTATATGATGGCAAAGGTAGGTGAGGGGCATTATATGGGGCAGGGGGGGTGAATATGCTTTCTGTCTTTGCTTCTCACTTTTACCCTTCTTTTTATTCCCATCTATATCAATATATTGCTAGTATGGAGCAACAGTCAGACAATTTTCCCCACCCTTTTTCATAAGTCACCTTTATACCATGGAAATGCCTCTTCATCACCTAGACACAACCCTTTTACCATATTCATATGAAATTTATCATTATCCCCCTCTCTGGGGAATGGATCAGAGCTTCTCATAGCTTCTGTCCATTCTGCCATATTCTGAACCCAAGGAATAATATACATAAACCCATCTGGCGACACCCTTCCCACATAATCTTTACATGTTTCTCCTGGCTTAGGTGATGGAAATTGTTTAGACTGGGATTTGCCCATTCTCAACTCCTAACTTATCATTTAAAACTTTTACAACAAAATATAATACAATATAAAAAAAAATAATAAAAAAAAAAAAAAAAAAAAAAATGCAATACCTTTACCTTTAAGAGCAATTAATTATTGAATCTTTTTGCAAAAACCACATTAACTAGAATGGTTGTACTTCGTTACCAGTTATTGTGCTTAATGCTTAAGTTTAGAGAGAGAGAAAAAAAATATCACTATGCTGATCCTTTCAGTAGTTTCTGGCTTTAATTATCTCTAGGTCAAAGGTCACCCTTCACCAGAAAAAATGTAGCGTTTTACTAACATTCAGAAACAGCAATACATATTAGCAACAGTTTACTTTCTTAATACAATAAACAGTATTTTGCCATACAGCATATTTAAAAAGCAAGCAGCATAAGAATTCATATAAACAATGCAGTATTTATCTTATAACTTTAAAGCAATGTTAGCCATACAGCATATTTTTCAAAAGCAAGCATCAAGAAAATGTGTGGTTTAACCCTTCAGCCAGACTTTATATAATCTGATTTCTACCAAAGAAATCTATTATTCCCCTTTTTATTTAGTCTACCAAAGACTTAATTATTATTAATTAAAATCTACCAAAGATTTAATTAGAATCTACCAAAGATTCATATATATATTTAACCTGATTTCTACCAAAGAAATCTAATATTCCTCTTTTTAGACAATAGTTAGAATCTACCAAAGATTCAGATATATATTTCCCATCTATTCCTATGTAAAATGAAACTTAAGGGGTCTCGTGGTAAGAGAAAAAAGGTCTGAATAAAAAGGACTCTTTGTTCAACTCACCTTCCGAGAGTTCCCTGTTTCATCCGACTTCTGACACCAGTTTGTAGGGTTACTTCTTTTGTTTCTTAGCTCTGCTCTGGCTGATAAGGGTGCAGCACATGTTTTCTTCAGGGCCCTGGGGTGACCACTGAAATCACACACACATGCAACTGAGTGTTTTCACAAGATTCCCATTTATTGAAGAACACACAAAGGTTTTATAGTATTGTATACGTCATACATGAGGTCACAGGAAATATATAAAAAACGTAGTTAACTTCACATCTGCATAAGGGGCCCACAGGAAATAAGAATGTTGTTATAGCACATAACAGAATATGCCCATATAACCATTTGTAGAGAGGATTTTATATTATAAACATTTGATACAAGATTTAAGGCTACCCTCAATATGCTTAATATGTGAGATTCAAATTACCCATATAACATAATATATAATATATATATACACATATATATATATATATATATATATATATACATATACACATATATATATATACATACACACATATATACCCATCATTCCCCTCTTTGATCACATCGTGATCACATAACCTGTAATGTTCCTACAATATAAACTATCTGGGTCTACCTCTAATTAAATTTTGCAGTTGAACTTTTTCTGCATCTTGTATCATACATGATATTTTCTTTCGTAAAGTACAAGAAATGTAACAGTTAAACAATGTTAATAATAGTAAATAAATAGGTGTAAAGTGTCCAGCATCTTCAGGTGAGTAATAACATGCCGTTATTAATACTATTGGGATATACACAAAGATCAATATCCCCATTAGGAAAAGGAAGATCTTGCAGAAATGTCTTGGATCCATGATTGAGATCGTCATCCTGGTCTTTGTGAGGAGTGATCGATACCTTATCACCCACTTCTCCTTTGTGAGGGGTAACCGATAGCTTGTCACCCGCTTCTCCTCTCTTTGGACAGAGTTTCACTCGTGAAGCGTGTATCCAGATGTCCTTGTCGTCAGTCAGTACGGCAGTCCTGGTTACAGCGATCACAGTGACTGGCTTGCTGAACAGGAAACCTCCTTTCTTTGCTTTATTCAGCTGTCAAATGCAGACCAGATCTCCAGGCTTGAAAGGATGGGTTGGTTCCTGTGAGGGAAGAGGTAAACGGGAAGACACATCACCATAGATGCCATTCAATTTATCAATCAATTGTTTTACATATTGTTCCTTAATACAATCTAAATCACCATTTTTAATGATAAGTGGGCCTTTTACACATGGAGTCAGGAATGGTCTACCCATTAGGACCTCAAATGGAGACAACCTGTTTGTCCTATTTGGGGTCATTCTGATTTCTGCTAAAATCGCAGGTAAATAGTTTTGCCATTTAACCCATGTACCTGCTGTTGCCTTTAAAAGTTTTTCCTTGATATTGCGATTCATTCTTTCTACAATCCCTGAGCTTTGAGGATGGTAGGGAATGTGAAAGTTCCAATTAATCTGTAACCATTCTACACATATATATACATACACACATATATACCCATCAAGAGAGAGATAGATAGCCATTTCATATAAAAAATAAACCAGAAAAACCTGCCCAAAGTACCAGAGAATTTTTAAACAGAAATAGTTTGGTTTTGTATTTACCTATGAAAACTGAGAGCATATAAGTTTAAACAACTATTCAATTAATTTTTTTACCAGATTTGCTTTATTGTCTTGTTATCCATTGTTTAAGAAGAAGCACTGCACTAAAGGGAACTAAATACATGGGGCCCGATCCGATAAAAATCGTCGCCCGCAAAAGCCGGCGACGCCAATATTTGCGCTGGTTTGGTATCCTATATACGGCGTAACTTAGAAGTTACGCACGTATATTTCTGCCATCACCCATAGTTTTTTGGGACATAGGCAGGTATACCAAACCAAGCGCAGTTTGGTATCCAATATACAGCGTAAGGACTTACGTGGCGAAAATGGAGAAATCTTACTCCATTTTCACCTCGCCACAAAAAGCAGCCATAAAAAGCCTTACGCTGACTATTGGAGCCCCGTAACTCCCTAAACTACTTGCAAAATAAAACCTAACACCTAATGCATGTGCAATGTCTATCTACCTGTCAACCGCGATCTGCTAAATAAAACCTAACACCTAACAAATGCGCAATGTCTATCTACCTGTCAACCGCGATCTGCTAAATAAAACCTAACACCTAACGCATGCACAATGTCTATCTACCTGTCAACCCGCGATCCCCCGCCGCAATCCCTAATAAAGTATTTAACCCCTAAACCGCCGCTCCCGGACCCCGCCGCCATCTACATAAATTAACCCCCTACTGCGAGCCCCTAAAACCGCCACCATCTAACTGATCTATCCCCTAATGTGAACCCCTAAAACCGCCGCCATCTACTTTATCTATCCCCTAATGTGAACCCCTTACACCGCCGCCATCTACCTTATCTATCCTCTAATCTGACCCCTTACACCGCCGCCACCTATATAAAAATTATTAACCCCTAATCTAATCCCCCTATACCGCCGCCAGCTATATTAATATTATTAACCCCTAAACTAATCCCCCTAAAGTAATAAGCTCTATTACCAGCCCTTAAAAGGGCCTTTTGCGGGGCTTTGCCCCAAAGTAAACAGCTCTTTTGCCCTATAACCTGCCCTCCCTACACCGCCGTCACCTATATTAATAGTATTAACCCCTAATGTAAGCCCCTTACACCGCCGCCATCTATATTAAAATTATTAACCCCTAATTTAATCTACCTAGCCCGCCGCCAGCTATATTATCTATATTAACCCTAAGTATATTATAGTTAATATAGTTATTACATTATATATATTAACTATATTAACCCTAATTATATTAGGGTTAATATAGTTAATATAGTTACTATAGTATTTATAGTAACTATATTAACTCTATCTAACCCTAACACCCCTAACTAAATTCTTATTAAATAAATCTAATTCATATTATAAACTAAAATATTCCTATTTAAATCTAAATACTTACCTATAAAATAAACCCTAAGATAGCTACAATATAATTAATAATTACATTGTAGCTATGTTAGGGTTTATATTTATTTTACAGGTAAATTGTTAATTATTTTAACTAGGTATAATAGCTATTAAATAGTTATTAACTATTTATTAGCTACCTAGTTAAAATAATTACCCAATTACCTGTAAAATAAATCCTAACCTAAGTTACAAATACACCTACACTATCAATAAATTAAATAAACTACAAATATCTATCTAAAAATACAATTAAATAAACTAAACTAAATTACAAAAAACAAACAAACACTAAATTACAAAAAATAAAAAACATTACAACATTTTTAAGCTAATTACACCTATTCTAAGCCCCCTAATAAAATAATAAAGCCCCCCAAAATAAAAAAAAATTCCCTGCCCTATTCTAAATTAAAAAAGTTAGCTCTTTTACCTTACCAGCCCTTAAAAGGGCCTTTTGCGGGGCATGCCCCAAAGAAAACTGCTCTTTTGCCTGAAAAAAAAAAATACCACCCCCCAACATTACAACCCACCACCCACATACCCCTAATCTAAACCCACCCAAACCCCCCTTAAAAAAACCTTACACTACCCCCCTGAAGATCTCCCTACCTTGTATTCACCCAGCCGGGCAGAACTCTTCATCCGATCCGGGCGATGTCTTTATCCAAGCGGCAAAGAAGAAGTCTTCATCCCGGTGATGTCTTCATCCAAAGCGGCGGCAAAGTCTTCTTCCATCCGGCCGATGTCTTCATCCAAGCGGCAGCGAGGTCTTCATCCATCCGGCCGATGTCTTCAAGCAACCGGAAATTTTCAATCTTCTTTCTTCGCTCCGCCGGCGCGGAGCATCCATCCAGGCCAACGGACTAACGACGAATGAGGTACCTTTAAATGACATCATCCAAGATGGCGTCCGTCGAATTCCGATTGGCTGATAGGATTCTATCAGCCAATCGGAATTAAGGTAGAAAAATCTGATTGGCTTATTGAATCAGCCAATCAGATTCAAGTTCAATCTCCAAGTCAAAGTCAGCCAATCGGATTGAACTTGAATCTGATTGGCTGGTTCAATAAGCTTATTTCTGATTGGCTGATAGAATCCTATCAGCCAATTGGAATTCGACGGACGCCATCTTGGATGATGTCATTTAAAGGTACCTCATTCGTCGTTTGTCCGTCGACCTGGATGGATGCTCCGCACCGGCGGAGCGAAGAAAGAAGATTGAAAATTTCCGGTTGCTTGAAGACATCGCCGGGATGGATGAAGACCTCGCCGCCGCTTGGATGAAGACATCGGCCGGATGGAAGAAGACTTTGCCGCCGCTTGGATGAAGACATCACCGGGATGAAGACTTCTTCTTTGCCGCTTGGATAAAGACATCGCCCGGATCGGATGAGGAGTTCGGCCCGGTTGGGTGAAGACAAGGTAGGGAGATCTTCAGGGGGGTAGTGTTAGGTTTTTTTAAGGGGGGTTTGGGTGGGTTTAGAATAGGGGTATGTGGGTGGTGGGTTGTAATGTTGGGGGGGTGTTATGCTCTTTTTTTTTTTTACAGGCAAAAGAGCTGTTAACTTGGGGTAAATACCCCGCAAAAAGCCCTTTTTAGGGTTGGTACAGAGCTGGGTATTTTATAATTTAGAATAGGGTAGGGAATTTTTTATTTTGGGGGGCTTTATTATTTTCTTAGGGGGCTTAGAATGGGTGTAATTAGCTTAAAATTGCTGTAATCTTTTTTTATTTTTTGTAATTTAGTGTTTGTTTTTGTAATTTAATTTAGTTTATTTAATTGTATTTTTAGATAGATATTTGTAGTTTATTTAATTTATTGATAGTGTAGGTATATTTGTAACTTAGGTTAGGATTTATTTTACAGGTAATTGGGTAATTATTTTAACTAGGTAGCTATTAAATAGTTATTAACTATTTAATAGCTATTGTACCTAGTTAAAATAAATACCAAGTTACCTGTAAAATAAATATAAACCCTAAAATAGCTACAATGTAATTATTAATTACATTGTAGCTATCTTAGGGTTTATTTTATAGGTAAGTATTTAGATTTAAATAGGAATATTTTCATTAATAATATTAATATTAGACTTATTTTAATAAGAGTTTAGTTAGGGATGTTAGAGTTAGATAGGGTTATTATACTTAATATATATACTTAATATATATATAATATAATAACAATATTAACTATATTAACCCTAATATAATTAGGGTTAATATAGTTAATATATATAATATAATAATTATATTAACTATATTAACCCTAATATAATTAGGGTTAATATAGTTAATATAGCTGGCGGCGGTGTAGGGGGATTAGATTAGGGGTTAATACATTTATTATAGGTGGCAGCGGTGTAGGGGGATTTAGATTGTAGGCAAAGAGCTGATTACTTTGTGACAAAGCCCCGCCAAAAGCCCTTTTAAGGGCTGGTAAAAGAGCAGTTTTCTTTGGGGCATGCCCCACAAAAAGCCCTTTTAAGGGCTGGCAAAAGAGCAGTTTACTTTGGGGTAATGCCACGCAAAAAGCCCTTTTCAGGGCTATTTGTAGGCTTAGACTTAGGTTTAGTGGTAGGGATAGTTTAGTATTTTAGGGGTTAAATAATTTAATATAGATGGCGGCGGGGTAGGGGGATTAGATTAGGGGTTAATAATTTTAAAATAGATGACGGCGGGGTAGGGGCTCACTTTAGGGGGTAGGTAAGGTAGATGGCGGCGGGGTAGGGGCTCACATTAGGGGGTTATAGATTTAATATAGCTGGCGGCGGGGTCCGGGAGCGGCGGTTTAGGGGTTAATAACTTTATTAGGTGGCGGCGGGGTACGGGAGCGGCGGTTTAGGGGTTAATACATTTTTTATTGTTAGGATAGTGAGGGGGGATAGCGGATAGAGGGTTAGACGTGTCGGGCTATGTTTAGGAGGCATGTTAGACAGTGCGGGTGATTTCATACTTTAGTCAGGTTTTGTAGGCGCCGGCAGTTTCTAACGTGGCGCAAGTCACTGGCGACGTCAGAAATTTGTACTTACGCAGATTTCTGGACATCGCTGGTTTATCCGACTTACGCCAGTTTAGCATCTGACGGCGCCGTATATTGGATAGCTCGAGTTGCGAGCTGAAACTGCGGGCGACGCGGGTTCCCTCGCTTGCACCACAAACTACGCCGTATATCGGATCGCGCCCCAAATATCAAGTGAGACAATCAATATTATTATTTATTTACAAAAGCACCAACATATTCAGCAGCACTGTCCATGGGTATCATAATACAATAATTGTAATTGACAAGACAAAATTTGACAAATACAGGAGGAATTAAGGGCCCTATTGCCAAGGGAACTTATTATCTAGAAGGGTTGGATAATAAAAAGAGGCATACATGTGCAAACACCAATCAGCAGCTTTCTCCCACTAATGCTTTTCTTTTCTTGTTGATGCATAAAAAGACAACAAAGCAAATTAGACATGTTTAAATTGAAAAGTTTAAAGAACAAAATATGGGTTTATGCCCATTTTATACATGAAGTGATGATTAAATTGATCTTATTCTAAATATGTGAACATACAGAGATAAAGATAAAGAATGTTTACTACTTCAGTGGGGAGAAAGAGATAGAATACCATCTGTTTAATAGTTTTAAATATTAAATATTTAATGAACATATTGTATACGAGCCAAAGACAAATGTTAGGGGACTTACTATATAAAAGGTATCTATATCTGTCTGTGTTTTTTTTTTTTTTGTAAATGGATGAATACTGTACCCCAGTTGGACCCAATTTAACACAGACTGGCCACTCCATTAATAAACCTCACAATTAAAATACTGAAAGGTACCTTTAAAAACACCCAGGAATGGAAAACATTTGAAATAAAAATTGTGACATATTTCAACGCAATAAAAACAGGGCAAAATGCAGATTACAGTATTAGTCACATTACTAAAACTGTATATAGTAGGTCCCCTAACATCTGTCATTGGCTCATACACATATGTACATGTTGACATCAGTAACTGCCTGAGCATTATATGTGAATATGATAGGTACATACAAAACATTATTAAACATTTACTGCAGTGTGTTTTTCCTGTCATTCTCACCCCCCGTACTTTTCATATCACACTGATTTTCTGTTATTTACAACAACCTGTAACTTCTCCCACTGATCTCCCACACCTCCTGTCTCCATAGCCATCCATCTTCCCAAGAACAATGAACATTCATATTGATCAGTATTACTTCCAACCTGAGGAAGAGAGATCACTCTTTCGAAAACTGTTCTTTTACCATGTTATGTTAGTCCAATAAAAAAGGTGTCACTGCATACTGCAATATTCTTGATATTTTGATATTTAACTACTGCACTAATAAGACTACTATAATCTACTTGACCAATGGAAGATACCACATTTAGCTAAACAAATAAAAAAAATAGAAAACTGATTAGAAAACAAACACAAATCCACAGTGACATCTTTTTATAAGCCACTGCATGGACTCTACTCACAATATGCAGAAGACTTGTGCAAACGCACAAGTGAGGAGCTTAAAAACTACATAATTCACCAACTATATGATAAAAAACAGAAAATACAAAGCCTTAAACAATCTCTGATCCAAAACCTACAACAACTTGCATCAGATATTGAAAAACTGGAAAAGGAATTTATACATTTTTATAAGAAACAACGGCAAGATCTTATCAAGAAGAAAAAGAAGAAACTGGCATGTCTCTTACAGCACAGACAAAATAGCAAAATACTCAAAATTTTAAATTTTAGATCTACTAATTCAACTAGTGAAAACAGCCAAGAACCAATTGAAGCAGGCCATGAGAAATCTGTCCTATCCAAGGAGTTAACATTCTGTCTGTGTTTTTTTTTTTTTTTTTGTAGATGGATGAATACTGTACCCCAGTTGGACGCAATTTAACACAGACTGGCCACTCCATTGGAAACCTTACAATTAAACTACTGAAAAGTAACTTTAAAAACACCCAGGAATGGAAAACATTTTGAAATAAAAATTGTGACATATTTCAATGCAATAAAAACAGAACTAAATGCAGATTCCAGTATTTTGTCAGATTACCAAAACTTTATATAGTAGGTCCCCTAACATCTGTCATTGGCTCATACACATGTATCAAATACTACAAAGACTGTCAGGAATGATACACACTGCACAGACAATACTGGGATTGTAAACCTCTCAGATTATCATCTATAAATCCCTGAGAAATCTGTCCTATCCAAGGAGTTAACATTCTGTCCAAGTAAATAACCGGATCACATCCAACTATACTCAGACATGTATAATTATTTAGGAGATTGAGGCTAAAGGAGTTTTTATTTAACAAAGAAAACGACACATCCACCCTAAATAACAATAAAACAAAAAAGAACACAAACTTTACACCTGCACCAGGATGTAATATCAGATTGGACAGCTAAATTGAAATATTTCAAATTAGAGTGGGATCCCTTGTCACCAAGCAACAGAACATCCCTGTACAACCTCTCACACTTAGAAAGAAATGCCATAAAAAGTTTAAGAAAAAATAACAACATAACCAATCAAGCTAGTGGGCAAGGGCAGATTAGTGGTGATCATGAAAATGCAGAGTTACGTTACAAAAGGAAACAGGCAATCAGTTTCTAATCAAATCCAAAAAGTGATCCCTCCTAATCCTTGTGCTAGTGCTTTCTATATGTCAAAAATCCATAAACCAGGGAACCCAAGCAGACCTTTCGTAACAGGTATGGATACACTTACTGAACAGATATCTAGCTTAGTGGAAAATACCCTAAAGCCACTTGTAACTAACACTAAAAGCTTAATACAAGACACCTCTGGCTTTAAATAAACTTAGCCAGATCCAAGAGTTAGCTCCCAATACCATACTAGTTAGCATGGCAGAAGAATCCTTGTATAGTAACATCCCCCATAAAGGTGGAATTGAAGCCTGTTCTAAATTCCTCTCATCCAAAGATGCTGCCAAAATACAAGATTATTTCAGTTTCAACAATAACAATATGCAAACCTATTTATGGCTGACTGTGAACAGAGTTTCCTAACCACCCACTCCCATAAACCTCATAAATATTATCACTACATAGATTATATTTTCATCATATGGACAGAATGAGAGGACTATTTGCAAGCCTTTCATAACTCATTTAACTCATTCCATCCATCAATTGAATTTAAAATGGACGTTTAAAAGCACAGTATTAGCATATTGGACTGCACAATAATCATAAACAATGGGAAACTCCATTTATCCATCTACAAAAAACCTCACAGACAGATGTAGCTACCTTCACACCAGCACCAGCTTTCATCCAAGTCATTCCAAGCAAGCCAATATATATAGTCATGCTATCAGATATCATCAGATTTGCTCTGATAATGAGGACTGTGGTAAAAATCTAAAGACACTGGGCCAGATTTAACAAGTGTTGAGTGGACATGATCCGCTATAGAAAATCGTGTCCGCTGGACATCGCTAAATGCAGACAGCATAAGCTGTCTACATTTATCATTGCACAAGCATTTAACCATCCAAGGTTGGCTGATTTGAACAGCCAATACGATTTCAGTAGCTCTCATCCTATTGGCTGATTTGAATTTGAAGAATCAAATCAGCCAATAGGAATGCAAGGTACGCCATATATAAACACGTAACTTGCATTCAATATTCAGTGTACGGCGTTGATCGTACAAAGAAGATGATCCTCCATGCTCCTCGGCTCCGCAGTCGCCGGTCTTCAGTTCCTTGTCGCTGGTCTTCAGCTCCTCGGTCCTGGATGAAGATAGAAGAGGTTGCCGCTTGAAAGAAGAATTCACCGACGGACTTCAGAAACTGTGAGTACCTATCTGGGCTTTTTTTATTAGGGATTTTAGGCAATTGTAAAAAAGATGAATGCCCTTTAAGGCAATGCACATAAAAATGCCGCTTTAGGGTCAATGGGTAGTTTAGGATTATTATTTTTTTTGTAATTTTAGATTAATTTAAAAAAAATTTTTATTTTTTTTAAGTAATGTTAGGTTTTTTATTTTAATTGTAATTTAGGATTTATTATTTTAATTGTTGTAATGGGGTTAACTTAGTGGGTATTAGGTTAGAGGGCTTAGTGATTAGTTATTTGCGATATGGGGGCATGGCGGTTTAGGGGTTATTAGTTTAAATGGCTAGATTGCATTGTGGGGCATGGCGGATTAGGGTTTAATAGTTTAAATGGCTAGATTGCGTTGTGGGGCATGGCAGATTATGGGTAAATAGTTTAAATAGATACTTTGAGATATGGAGGTTGGGGGATTAGGGGTTAATACATTAGTTATTGCGGTGGGGAGTTGCAAGTGAGAGGTAGATATTGCGCATGCGCTAGGTGTTTGATTTAATTTTAACAGGGAGTGACAGTAAAATATATGCGCCGCACTCGTATGCGGAGCCGTATATGCGATCAAGTGTAGTGTAAGGTCGGGTTACCATAGTAACCTATTAATATTTTAGAAATCCGGCATCGGGTGGAAGAGTTAACACAATGCTAACTTACACCTACATGAAAAGAGTGACCGCACGCAAAGCGGAAACTTTTTCAATGGAAACCTGGTACTAAAATGGAGCCGTAAATTACTTTTAGCTGTCGGCCGCTTTGGTAGATTACGGTTCCATTTGTAACGGCTCAATGGAAACGAGCCCCATATCAGGATGAAGAGAGGTTAAGGAGCAGCGTTCTTATGACTGCTGCTTCTTAACGTCAGTTTCAAGCGTGCCTGAAATGATGGGCCTCTGGAGCATCAGCTGTTGCTTAATAAATGGAGCCCACTGTCTGAATCATTCAGAGTACAGGGATATAAGAAAAGGACAATAAACAAAGCACAACGTGAACAACTACTGCAATACAAAATTAGGGAAAGCACAACACAGACTACCCTGCTCTAGCGTTTGGAAAGTGCTTTATTGCAATCTTTGGTGCCATTCTTAATGTTATTCTGTTCTGAGCTCAAAAAACAAGTTCAAATTCATTTGTAACAACACAATACTAATGATTTATCTTAGCAAGAGTTCACAAATCAATATTTGGTTGTATAACCCTGATTTTCAATTATAGTTTTCATGCATCTTGACATGCTCTCCACCAGTCTTTCACTTTGCTGTTGGGTGTGCCACTCCTGGCGCAAAAATTCAAGCAGCTCAGTTTTGTTTGATGGCTTGTGACTATCCATCTTCCTCTTGTTCATATTCCAGATGTTTTTAATGGGGTTCAGGTCTGAAGATTGGGCTGGCTATTACAGGATCTTGATCTGGTGGTCCTACATCCACACCTTGATTGACCTGGCTGTGTGGGATGGAGCATTGTCCTGCTGGAAAAAAAACAATCCTCAGATTTGGGGAACATTATCAAATCAGAAGGAAGCAAGTTTTCTTATAGGATAACCTCTAGTGGCTTGATTCATGCATCCTTCAAAAAGATAAATCTGCCTCATTCCAGCCTTGCTGAAGCAACCTCAAATCATCACTGATCCTTCACCAAATTTCACAGTGGATGTGAGACACTGTGGCTTGTATGCCTCTCCTGTTCTTAATCTAATAATTAGATGAACAGGTTTTGGGCAAATCTAAAAATTGGACTCATCAGAAAAGATAACCTTGAATAGGGGAGATTTGTCTCAGAGTTGGGGAACATTGTCAGAGCAGAAGGAAGCAAGTTTCCTCCCAGGATAACGTTGTACGTGGCTTGATTAAGACCCATAAAAATGAAGCAACTACAAAGATGAAGCAGAAGCAACCCCAGATCCTCACCGATCCTTCACCAAATTTCACAGTGGGTAAGAGACTGTGGCTTGTAGGCCTCTCCAGGTCTTCATTTAACAATTAGATGACACCATGTGTTGGGCAAAACTGAAAAGTGGATTTATCAGAAAAGATGACCTTGAACAGGGTAGATTTGTCTCAGAGTTGGGGAACATTGTCAGAACAGAAGGAAGCAAGTTTTCTTCTAGGATAACCTTGGCATGATTAAGACCCACAAAGATAAATGTGCCAGAGCCACACTGATAGTTTTGAAAAGATCTCTTAATTTTTTTCAGACATATATATATATTTAGACATGTCTATGTATACATATATATGTTAAATCCCTTTGAAGCCCCCTTTTTTTCCAAACACCTTATACCATATTCCTGTGAGCCCTTATAACTTTTTAAGATTTTGTTTTTAAATTATTTTTATCAGATAATGTTTATATGGATGTCACTGTACTTTTACATGTATTTATGTTGTGTTTAATGCATCTTTTTTTTCTTCCCCTACCCTTTACGCAAGCTATGAAGTCACGCTAACCTGACAAGCTTAAACCACAATTAAACCGCAAAAAGCTGAGAAAACCCTGATATAGCTCTCGCTCTACACTTACCGCGCCACTGATAATCTAGCCCATAAACTATAAGCAAATAAATGTAAAGAATTCTTATTTAAAGGGACATGAAACCCAAAACTTTTCTTTCATGATTCAGATACAGAACACATTTTTAAACAACTTTCTACTTTACTTCTATTATCTAATGTGTTTCATTCTCTTGGTATCATTTGTTGACAGAGCAGCAATGCACAACTGGTTTCTAACTGAACACATGGGTGAGCCAATGACAATCAGTATATATATGCAGCCATATGCAGCCACCAATCAGCTGCTAGGACCTAGGTTCTCTGCTGCTCCTGAGCTTACCAGATAAACCTTTTAGCAAAGAATAACAAGAGAAGGAAGCAAATTAAATAATAGAAGTTAATTGGAACGTTGTTTAAAATTGTTTTCTCTATCTGAATCATAAAAGTAAAATGTTGGGTTTCATGTCCCTTTAAAGGGACAGTCTAGTCAAAATTAAACTTTCATTATTCAGATAGGGTATGCAATTTTAAACAACTTTCCAGTTTACTTTTATTATCAAATTTGCTTTGTTCCCTTGGTGGTATTTTTGAAAAACTAAACCTAGGTAGGCTCAAACTGATTTCTAAACCATTGAAAACCGCCCCTTAGCTCAAAGCATTTTGAAAGTTTTTCACAGTTAGACAGTGCTTGTTCATGTGTGTTATATACATAACATTGTGCTCATTCCCGTGGAGTTATTTAGGAGTCTGCACTGATTGGATAAACTGCATGTCTGTCAAAAGCACTGAGATAAGGGGGCAGTCGGCAGAGGCTTAGATACTAGGTAATCACAGAGGTAAAACATATAATAATATAACTGTGTTGGTTATTAAAAACTGGGCAATGGGTAATAAAGGGATTATCTATATTTTTAAACAATACAAATTCTGGTGTAGACTGTCCCTTTAATGACTGCCTATGACAGGTAATATACAAATGTATCAATCAGACGTCAGCATACTGCTGCTCAGAAAAGTTTCAGCTTCAATAACTTAGAATAATTTGTATTTTGAATATTCTAAACAAATGTTTTATGGGCTATTAAATGTGAAATTGAATTAAATAAAGCTTATTTCCTTTGTATTTATTTCTCTTTCTCTAAACTGAATGTCACATTCAATACCACATCCAATAACAGACGCAACATTTGAAAATAAAAATGTCCAAATTACTTTATTCAAATAAAATATTTAAACCAAATATACACATTTGTTTCAATTACGAAGATTCAAATTTAATAGTAACATATGAAAATCCGGAATAAGATCTGTTTAATGAACTGTCACTGGTACAAAACAAACTCACATTTGACTATTTATTCCATCAATATAATGCCAATAAGATATCACTGCTATTTTCAGTATATACGGAGGGTAGAATCTGATAATATGAGAAACACCTGCCATTTTAATGACGGTTGCATGAAACAATGTTGTATTAAGAGTATTCTGTTTATGTACCACTGTAGAAAAATAATGTACCATACGGAAATGATCAGATTTCTATGGCTGTGATTTACTTTCACACATTTACACAATGAGTGGAAAAAGACTTCTCATCTTCACATTTTTTTGTTCATCATAACAGTCTTGTAAAGTACAAACGCCAGATGGGGAAAAGGTAATACTCATTTTGCAACATGCTGTGTCTGTAACATTTCTAGTCACACTGCTACATTGAGCAGTTCCCCCTGGCTGATTAACTATTTTCTTGTCCTTGTCATTCAAGTTAGATTTGCTGCTATGTTTTTAATCAGTTTTACATTTTTACTTAATTATACTGCACCATGGCAATGCTTTTCAGTCTTCAGTAATGAAATGCTATTCTTTTTTACTTTGTTTTCTGCAATTCTGTAAGCTTTTAAGGCATTGTTTAACACAATTCTCCCATAGACACATGGAATAGAATGATACACCATATAGCTACAGATGTCACTTCAATAACAGTAAAAAAAAAATTACTTTGTTTACTATTCTCATGTGCTGTGTACTTTTTTACTGCATGCTGCATTTTTAGGTCTAAATAAAAAAACACAAAAACTACTTGCTGCATTTATAGGTCTAAATCTTTTAAAACAAAAACTCTTAAAGGGGCAGTAAACACCTTGATATGATAATATAAAATGTTTAATAGAGGTTAAATACTTATACTCGTAATACCAGTGCACAAAATTGTTCACTGATATTTTAATTGGCCCACAATATGAGCACGACCTGCCGTTTGCATTGCTAGGAAGCTATGCATTCAAAAGAAGGCACTTCCATAGGCCCAATGTTAGCCTTGTTCTCATGCCGTGAGACACAGCATAAGAACTTGGGCAGCAATGGGCAGCAAATATATATGCATATGAATATATACATATATATATTTATGTGTTAATATGTGTATATACACATATTAACACATAACAATGTATGTATATAAGCATATACATACAGTGGGGCAACAAAGTATTTAGTCAGCCACCAATTGTGCAAGTTCTCCCACTTAAGAAGATGAGAGAGAAAACAGATATACATGCAAACAGGTGTATAATATGTATTAATACTTTCCCCTTCTGGTGAACCGCAGCCGTCCCACAGTCTCTCCCAAGGTCTGTGTGAATATATCAGGTGTGCTAGCTGGAGGCGCTGGTTCAGCTTGTATCAGTCGTTGGTATCTTCCTTTCCTTTCCTTCCTCAGTTGTATAAGTCTAGGTGCAAAATAGTGGTGCTGAAATATCAGACAATACACCATACAAAGGTGAATATCTACTCACAGTGTATATTGCAGGTTACCGGCTCCTTAACAATATGAAAAGACAATATCACAGATTCAGTAAAAAAGTTTGTCTTTATTTGGCTCTGATAAATCTTTATCTTCTGATAGTTTCCATTTAACTGCCTCAATCCCTTTTTTGTGATCAATTATGGTATACAAAGAAGTCACGTCCATGGTGACCCAAAAGTAATTTTCTTGCCAGGGTATATTTTGTATGATTTGTAAAACATGTTTGGTATCTTTTAAATGAGATTTTGCCTTCTGTGCATAGGGTTGGAGAAAAAAATCTATGAATGCTGACAAGTTTGAACTTAAAGAATCTATCCCACTGATAATCGGCCTTCCTGGTGGCCTTGTTGCATGCTTATGTAATTTGGGTAAAAAATAAAAGATTGGGGTCTTAGAATCTGTTTTATAAAGAAAATCAAATTCCTCTTCTGTTATTATATTTTGGTTAAATGCTTCCAGAAGTAGTTTTTGAAGAGTGGAGGTGTATTCTTTTTTAGGATTCTTTGTTAAAATAATATATGTATTAGAGTCTCCTAGGATTCTGTTAGCTTCTTCCATATAATGTTCTTTATCTAGAATGACCACACCTCCACCCTTGTCCGCCTCCTTTATCACTATATCTTCTCTCTTGTTTAGATTTGTAAGAATATCCTTTTCTTGTTTTGTAAGATTGTGATAACTCTTATTTACTTTGTTGGTTAAATTGTCTATATCTTTCATTATCAATTTATTAAATACCTCTATATTGGGACCCTTTATGTGACTTGGGTAAAATCTTGAGGGGTTTTTAAATTTACTTCTTAGACTATCTTGAGGTGGTATATATTGTACAGATGGCTGTTTGGCAAAGAATCTTTTTACCGTTAAATTTCTCACAAATTTTTGTGCATCTACAAAGAGTTGAAAAGAATTAACTTTTTGTGTGGGGATAAATTTTAATCCCCTGGATAAAACTGATTTTTCATTGTCACTTATGGTTTTGGATGAAAGATTAAAGATCCCCTGTGTTACTGTCTCCTCTTTCTTTGATTTCTCTCTTCCTCCTCTATTTCCTCTATGTTTGGAGTTCTTCCCCTCTTTTTCTGAGGATGATCTATCCTGATTGGTGAATATTTGTTTTGATGTGTCCAATTTTCCCTGTGTGAATGTTTCTCTCTCTCCCTCATATGATCCTCTTTCTGGTATGTGTAATGGTGAGGGGGTCTTGAAAAACTTTCCCTTATTTCTGTTTTGTGTTTCTCTTTTGTTTCTCCCTTCATAAAAGGAGATCGTGGTCTTTTATAATCTTGGTGATGTGCACGTGGTGTTTTTGGTGTATAGTGATAATTATGTGTATCTTTTTGATAATAATCTTTTTGTTTTTTATATTGGTTTTGAGCATAGTATGGAGAATCATAGTTCCTATGATCATTTCTTTGTGTGTATTCTCTGTGTTGTGAGCTGTGTCTTTGATTTCTTTCATTGTAAATAACATTTTCATTTATCAGTTCTTTATTGTGCGATCTTGGTCTCTGATTTTTTTCTTGATGTGTGTACTGATTTCTACTAGTGTCCGTGCTATAATTTCTGTGCATGTGACCGTGATTTAGATCTTTTCTATCTCTAGAATATTCATTACTGTGATATACATTTTTTCTGTTGTGATGTGAATAATTATTACCATTATTGGTTTTTGTTCTCCCCCTTTCATCAAGTGATTTGTTTTGCTGTGTAGGCTTTTTTTGTACATATTGTGTCCCACCTTGAAAGTCTTCATTATCTCTCATATATTTTTGATGTTTTTTGTCACCTATTGTTTCATCAAATTCTTTTGCTTTCTCTTTAATGTATTCAAACTTATCTTTACATTTCTTGTTGTCTAAATAACCACTGAGTTCTTGTTCTAATGTATTAATTTCTTTCTCTAGAGATTTCAATTGTAAGTCTTGCATCTCATATAGTAAGCTGACTAATTCTAGAGAACATTTATGTAAAGCTGCGTTCCATTTTTGCAAAAAATTATCATCCTCTAATCCAAATGCTGGAATTTTAAATACTCTAAGTCCTCTGGGTACAATACTTTCATTGAGGTATCTACTTAAAAATGTTACTTCCCACCATTTTTTGGCTTCTTTTGTGTATAATTTTTGTAATTTAAAAATTATAGACTCCCATTCGGAGTTAGACTTTTCTGTTTTACCAAATATGTCATTATATTTGGACTGTCTTGCAAAATTACAAAAATTATACACAAAAGAAGCCAAAAAATGGTGGGAAGTAACATTTTTAAGTAGATACCTCAATGAAAGTATTGTACCCAGAGGACTTAGAGTATTTAAAATTCCAGCATTTGGATTAGAGGATGATAATTTTTTGCAAAAATGGAACGCAGCTTTACATAAATGTTCTCTAGAATTAGTCAGCTTACTATATGAGATGCAAGACTTACAATTGAAATCTCTAGAGAAAGAAATTAATACATTAGAACAAGAACTCAGTGGTTATTTAGACAACAAGAAATGTAAAGATAAGTTTGAATACATTAAAGAGAAAGCAAAAGAATTTGATGAAACAATAGGTGACAAAAAACATCAAAAATATATGAGAGATAATGAAGACTTTCAAGGTGGGACACAATATGTACAAAAAAAGCCTACACAGCAAAACAAATCACTTGATGAAAGGGGGAGAACAAAAACCAATAATGGTAATAATTATTCACATCACAACAGAAAAAATGTATATCACAGTAATGAATATTCTAGAGATAGAAAAGATCTAAATCACGGTCACATGCACAGAAATTATAGCACGGACACTAGTAGAAATCAGTACACACATCAAGAAAAAAATCAGAGACCAAGATCGCACAATAAAGAACTGATAAATGAAAATGTTATTTACAATGAAATAAATCAAAGACACAGCTCACAACACAGAGAATACACACAAAGAAATGATCATAGGAACTATGATTCTCCATACTATGCTCAAAACCAATATAAAAAACAAAAAGATTATTATCAAAAAGATACACATAATTATCACTATACACCAAAAACACCACGTGCACATCACCAAGATTATAAAAGACCACGATTTCCTTTTATGAAGGGAGAAACAAAAGAGAAACACAAAACAGAAATAAGGGAAAGTTTTTCAAGACCCCCTCACCATTACACATACCAGAAAGAGGATCATATGAGGGAGAAAGAGAAACATTCACACAGGGAAAATTGGACACATCAAAACAAATATTCACCAATCAGGATAGATCATCCTCAGAAAAAGAGGGGAAGAACTCCAAACATAGAGGAAATAGAGGAGGAAGATGGAAATCAAAGAAAGAGGAGACAGTAACACAGGGGATTTTTAATCTTTCATCCAAAACCATAAGTGACAATGAAAAATCAGTTTTATCCAGGGGATTAAAATTTATCCCCACACAAAAAGTTAATTCTTTTCAACTCTTTGTAGATGCACAAAAATTTGTGAGAAATTTAACGGTAAAAAGATTCTTTGCCAAACAGCCATCTGTACAATATATACCACCTCAAGATAGTCTAAGAAGTAAATTTAAAAACCCCTCAAGATTTTACCCAAGTCACATAAAGGGTCCCAATATAGAGGTATTTAATAAATTGATAATGAAAGATATAGACAATTTAACCAACAAAGTAAATAAGAGTTATCACAATCTTACAAAACAAGAAAAGGATATTCTTACAAATCTAAACAAGAGAGAAGATATAGTGATAAAGGAGGCGGACAAGGGTGGAGGTGTGGTCATTCTAGATAAAGAACATTATATGGAAGAAGCTAACAGAATCCTAGGAGACTCTAATACATATATTATTTTAACAAAGAATCCTAAAAAAGAATACACCTCCACTCTTCAAAAACTACTTCTGGAAGCATTTAACCAAAATATAATAACAGAAGAGGAATTTGATTTTCTTTATAAAACAGATTCTAAGACCCCAATCTTTTTTTTTTTACCCAAATTACATAAGCATGCAACAAGGCCACCAGGAAGGCCGATTATCAGTGGGATAGATTCTTTAAGTTCAAACTTGTCAGCATTCATAGATTTTTTTCTCCAACCCTATGAACAGAAGGCAAAATCTCATTTAAAAGATACCAAACATGTTTTACAAATCATACAAAATATACCCTGGCAAGAAAATTACTTTTGGGTCACCATGGACGTGACTTCTTTGTATACCATAATTGATCACAAAAAAGGGATTGAGGCAGTTAAATGGAAACTATCAGAAGATAAAGATTTATCAGAGCCAAATAAAGACAAACTTTTTTACTGAATCTGTGATATTGTCTTTTCATATTGGGAAGGAGCCGGTAACCTGCAATATACACTGTGAGTAGATATTCACCTTTGTATGGTGTATTGTCTGATATTTCAGCACCACTATTTTGCACCTAGACTTATACAACTGAGGAAGGAAAGGAAAGGAAGATACCAACGACTGATACAAGCTGAACCAGCGCCTCCAGCTAGCACACCTGAGAAGATGAGAGAGGCCTGTAATTTCCATCATAGGTATACCTCAACTATGAGAGACAAAATGTGGAAACAAATCCAGACAATCACATTGTCTGATTTGGAAAAAATGTATTTTCAAATTATGGTGGAAAATAAGTATTTGGTCACCTACAAACAAGACCTGTATCTTCTTCTTTAAGAGGCTCCTCTGTCCTCCACTCATTACCTGTATTAATGGCACCTGTTTGAACTTGTTATCAGTATAAAAGACACCTGTCCACAACCTCAAACAGTCACACTCCAAACTCCACTATGGTGAAGACTAAAGAGCTGTCAAAGGACACCAGAAACAAAATTGTAGACCCTCACCAGGCTGGGAAGACTGAATCTGCAATAGGCAAGCAGCTTGGTGTGAAGAAACCAACTGTGGGAGCAATAATTAGAAAATGGAAGACATACAAGACCACTGATAATCTCCCTCGATCTGGGGCTCCATGCAAGATCTCACCTCGTGGAGTCAAAATGATCACAAGAACGGTGAGTAAACATCCCAGAAACACACGGGGGGACCTAGTGAATGACCTGCAGAGACCTGGGACCAAGGTAACAAAGGCTACCATCAGTATGCAGTGCCAGAAGTGTCCCCCTGCTTAAGCCAGTACATGTCCAGGCCCATCTGAAGTATGCTAGAGAGCATTTGGATGATCCAGAAGCAGATTAGGAGAATGTCATATGGTCAGATGAAACCAAAGTAGAACTGTTTGGTAGAAACACAACTTGTCGTGTTTGGAGGAGAGAGAACACTATACCTACTGTGAAGCATGGGGGTGGCAACATCATGCTTTGAGGCGGTTTCTCTGCCAAGGGAACAGGACGACTGATCCATGTACATGAAAGAATGAATGGGGCCATGTATCATGAGATTTTGAGTGCAAACCTCTTTCCATCAGCAAGGGTATTGAAGATGAAACGTGGCTGGGTCTTTCATCATGACAATGATCCCAAACACACCGCCTGTGCAACGAAGGAGTGGCTTCGTAAGAAGCATTTCAAGGTCCTGGAGTGGCTTAGCCAGTCTCCAGATCTTAACCCCATAGAAAACCTTTGGAGGGAATTGAAAGTCCGTGTTGCCCAGCGACAGCCCCAAAACATCATTGCTCTAGAGGAGATCTGCATGCAGGAATGGGCCAACATACCAGCAACAGTGTGTGACAGCCTTGTGAAGACTTACAGAAAACGTTTGACCTCTGTCATTGCCAACAAAGGATATATAACAAAGTATTGAAATTAACTTTTGATATTGACCAAATACTTATTTTCCACCATAATTTGCAAATAAATTCTTTCAAAATCAGACAATGTGATTGTCTGGATTTGTTTCCACATTTTGTCTCTCATAGTTGAGGTATACCTATGATGAAAATTACAGGCCTTTCTCATCTTCTTAAGTGGGAGAACTTGCACAATTGGTGGCTGACTAAATACTTTTTTGCCCCACTGTATATATTTACACTGAACACACAGTCCATATAGATGCAATGTAAAGGCATTTTTACTGCAGTTTTTTTTCTAACAACCCTCACCCGCCACATTTAACCCCATAAAACTGCTTCATGCAGTTTTTAAAAGAAAAAATGAAGATGCTATTTTTAAAAAAAATTAAAAATACAACCTCAACCTAAAGTTTGGGGCCAATTGGGGCACTTTTTTTAAAATTAATCTGAGGTCTGACATCTGGTTAATTTTCTGAGTGCTAATTGCTACAGAGAGCTTGCGATAGCAATAACCAGCCCCTATACCCCTATATATGGTGAGCCAGCAAACGGGCAAATTTGCCTGTTTGTGGGCACGTGATAAATTAGAGCTCCACTTGTAATCAAGCCCTATATAAATGCTACATAATATGGTGTATACAAAGTCCATTTTCCTATAAGAATAATATGCAAATGTATTTTTATATATCGGAACAGCCAATAGAATGCAAGCTCAATCTGATTGGCTGATTGGATCAGCCAATCGTATTGAACTTGCATCTGATTGGCTGATTCAATCAGCCAATCAGATTTTTCCTACCTTAATTCCGATTGGCTGATAGAATCCTATCAGAATTCGAGGGACGCCATCTTGGATGACGTCCCTTAAAGGAACCTTCATTCGTCGTCTAGTCGTCGGGAGAAGAGGATGTTCCGCGCCGGAGGTCTTGAAGATGGAGCCGCTCCTTGTCGGATGGATGAAGATAGAAGATGCCGCTTGGATGAAGATGTTTGCCGGTCCGGATCTCCTCTTCTTGTCGGATAGGATGAAGACTTCGGAGCCTCTTCTGGACCTCTTCTTGCCGGATAGGATGAAGACTTCTGACCCTCTTCTGGACGGATCAGTTATACCCGGTGTGGTGAAGATAAGGTAGGAAGATCTTCAGGGGCTTGGTGTTAGGTTTTTTAAGGGGGGTTTGGGTTAGATTAGGGGTATGTGGGTGGTGATTTGTAATGTGGGGGGGTATTGTATGTTTTTTTACAGGCAAAAGAGATGTTTTCTTTGGGGCATGCCCCGCAAAAGGCCATTTTAAGGGCTGGTAAGGTAAAAGAGCTGTAAATTTTTTATTTTAGAATAGGGCTTAGAGTAGGTGTAATTAGTTTGAAATTCTTGTAATCTTTTTTTGTTTTTTTTTGTAATTTAGTGTTTGTTTTTTTTGTAATTTAGTTTAGTTTATTTAATTGTAGGTAATTGTAGGTAGTTTATTTAATTAATTTATTGATAGTGTAGTGTTAGGTTTAATTGTAACTTAGGTTAGGATTTATTTTACAGGTAATTTTGAAATTATTTTAACTAGGTAGCTATTAAATAGTTATTAACTATTTAATAGCTATTGTACCTAGTTAAAATAAATACAAAGTTGCCTGTAAAATAAATATAAATCCTAAAATAGCTACAATATAATTATTATTTATATTGTAGCTATATTAGGGTTTATTTCACAGTTAAGTATTTAGCTTTAAATAGGATTAATTTATTGAATAAGATTTATTTTATTTTGTTAGATTTAAATTATATTTAACTTAGGGGGGTGGTAGTGTTAGGGTTAGATTTAGCTCTAGGGGTTAATACATTTATTAGAGTAGCGGCGAGGTCCGGTCGGCAGATTAGGGGTTAATACTTGAAGTTAGGTGTCGGCGATGTTAGGGAGGGCAGATTAGGGGTTAATACTATTTATTATAGGGTTTTTGAGTCGGGAGTGAGTCGGATTAGGGGTTAATACATTTATTATAGTAGCAGTG